>NC_133770.1:41753099-41878028 GCF_003597395.2 Chelonoidis abingdonii
AAGCACTGGAATGGGTTACCTAGGGAGGTGGTGGAATCTCCTTCCTTACAGGTTTTTAAGGTCAAGCTTGACAAAGCCCTGGCTGGGTTGATTTAGTTGGGAATTGGTCCTGCTTTGAGCAGGGGGTTGAACTAGATGACCTCCTGAGGTCCCTTCCAACCCTGATATTCTATGATTCTCTGAACATCTTCCTTTCACCGTAACTATTAATGGCACTTTGCACTTCATCTAATGATCTCAAAGCACTGTACAAACATTAATGCTTATGACCAGCCCCATGAATTTAGTATTACTATATCCCTCTTACATATAGAGAAACAAATCATGTGACTGGTCCAACAGTGACACAGCAACTGGGAATAAGACCAGAACTTTTGACCTCCAGTCTCATAATCTAACCACTAAACAGACTTGTCTCCCATTGACGACAGTAACACTCTTTGATGATAAGAGAGATGAGGTCATTTCCAATGGACTCTTTCTTCAGAAAACCAAGTCTGAATTTTTTCACTGAACAAAATTTCAGGAACGACAAACTGGTTCATTTAAAAATAAGCACCACCCTGAACTTTAACACACAAATCTTGGTTAACTTTCCCCACCATCCTGCATTTAACTTTTTTTTTTTGTTCACTAAATAATTTGATAAAGCCTGTCCTTCTGAGATTTGCAGCCTGATTTAGAATCTCCCAGAAGCCTTGATGAGCCACTAGCCTTTTGTGTGGTTAGCTATTCCAAACTGAACCTCCTTAACATTTTGAGATTGACCCATCCTTAGTAGAAATGTATTATTGGAATCATCATCGGATTTCTGTGTACTCTTGGGAAAAAAACATTTTAAAGGATTATGTCTTAAAGATCAAAAACTAAAACCATCCTGTGTCTCAGGTCTGGTTTTCCAAATGCTTCTGCTTATTGTTCCTTAGTGGTTACAGTAAAGCCTGTGCGACTAAAGAGTAAAATCAGGCAATAAATATTGCCGAGGGAGATGTACACTACTGGAAATTCTAACCTTAATTTCAGTCCAACAGAAGCAATGTCAGATGTTCCACAAATTTAAAATAAAACTTAATTCATACCAGAAGGACACTGTGCAACCTGATCCAGCCTGGTTGAACTTGGGGCTTCGTATTTGAGCAACCTGTGAAATGCTGCTGCTGCTTCTCAGAATTAACATAAAATGACCTGTTTGGGAAAAAAAATAGAAAAGAACTTTTCATACACAGAGCCAGTTTAATGCAGAAGATTTCAGCATGGGTGATTGCCCCTGATTTAATGGCAGGCAGTTCAGTGTATGTGTATCTGCATCAAGGACCTGTTTATGTCTTACCTTCAGATTTGTTATAGGTATCATCCTCTCGCGGGGCTTGTTTCTGAAAAGCAGATGGAAGTGCACTTCTGGAGCTTCTTACCCAGTCAAATCCATCTGCACTAACAGTCTCAAACCAGCCACAGCTGTCTGTTTCAAAGTCACATTTAGCAGCTGAAATATTGAAAGAGATATATCACTTTGTATCTCTGAACATCATCACCACCACCTAACTAGACTGTGGAAAAACTTTCCAAAATGTAAGTGAAAGAACAAGGATCAAAACCAAAACATTTCTACAATGTGCCAGGCAGGTGTCCAGGAAAAAGACAGGTGGTTTACAGGGTATGAGAGTAGGTGAATTTATATTATTTATTTAAATTACAGTAGCACATAGTCATCAGCAAGGCTCAGGCCTTCACTGGGCCAGGCACTATGCACATGCACATTGTACGATTTGTAGTCTAAATAAACAAGAGAGGCAAAAAGTGGAAGTAATATTATCCTCTTTTTACAGATTGGGAACTGAGGCATGAAGAGATTCAAGATTTCACAGAAAGTCTATGTCAGAAACAGGAATTGAACCCAGATCTTCCAAATCCCACTCAGTGCTTCAATTACTAGTAAGATCTACCTTATCATTATCAAGTATCATAAATAAGACTGTGATTTAGTCACGGATGTCACAGATTCTGAGTCTTTCTGTAATTTCTGCAGCAGCCAGTGCTGGCTCAAGGGCTTACCTAGGAGTGGGGTGCGCTTCCTGGCTCCCACCAGCATGTCCTTGCAACCAGCTCCCTACCTGGCTCAGACCAGCATGTCTCTGCAGCTCCTAGGCAGAGGGGCTAGGGGGCTCTGTGCACTGCCGTCCCCGCAGGCGCCACGCTCACATCTCCGATTGGCTGCGGTTTCCATCCAATGGGAGCTACAGAGGCGGTGCTTGTGGCAGAAGCAGCACACAGAGCCTCCCTGGCCGCCCCTCCCCCTAGGAGCTGAAGAGACATGCTGATTGGAGCCAGGTAGGGAGCCTGCTGCCCGCACTCCCCCCAGCACCAACTGGGGGCCTGGGCCATGTGCTGCTGACCACTCCCCAGCACCAGTGGGGGTCCCAGGCCACCCTTTCCAGCACCTCACAGCATCCTCAGCCCAGCCCCCCAGAGTTAAGTGTGAAAATACATTCACTGCATCCCCCAAAACGATAAGACAGAGGGGTTAATTTAAAGGAAAAGTAAAAATTTAAGAAAATGTGTGTAATGCTATATAAAGTATATCCAGATATTCAAGCAAATGAAAAGATGACAGGATAAATGGGAAGTGTTGAGGCAAATTACTGAAATCTTGACAAATATGTGACACAAAAAAATGAGAAAATAACAGACTCCACTCTCTTAAATATAATTCATCAAATTTAATGGTATTTTATTCCTGCAATATATAAATTCTTTTTATAAAAGAGAGTTTAAAAGAGAATTGTTTGAGTAGTTATTTTATACAGATATTCATTATTTATTCATATAAAATGGATTTAATAAAACTGTGAACAGCCATGGTAACCTAAGCATCACTCACATTCTCCTCAAAGAATATCTGAAACTTCAGCAAGTAGCACACTTATGCCATAGCCTTTCTGGCTATAAAACTCAATTGCATCTGATCACAACATAGAAGTTAATGTACATTTTAAACTCAAATTTATCCAAGTCCCTTGGAAAAGGTGCTGTTAATTTACAGCAATAAACAATCATTTATGGGCATTAAGATGCTGAATCCTGAAAACTGAGGATATAGAAAACTTCAGATATCCTAAATAAATTAACCTAATATTATTTCTATCTTTTTTCTGCACTGTTTTATGTTGTCCATCATTTTCAAGCTTAATCATATGTTTTAAGTACCATTTTTATTTTTAATAATGAAGAATTACTGACTGTATATGGTATTTCCCTAAGAGAGTGATTAGAATCTTTGACACATATTTTAAAGGCTTATGTAACATTTGGCCATTGGGGGTGAAGAGCTAATTTGGGGGCTATAAGTAGAGTGTATTAGATAAAATATTTCATGATGAATACCACTGAGAAATAAATACCCTAGAAATGAAAAACAACAAGGAAATTCAGGGTGTGATCAAGGAAAATATAAGTTCATATGGGATATATAAATCAACCGTGCTGTTGATGCCAAAAGCAGGTATAGCATAGATGACAAAAAAGAGAATGATTAAGAAAATCTTGATGAAAAATGACAAGACGACAAATAATATTTTGCAAATCTATAAGGAGCCAGGATTTGGTGGAGTTGACCGTAGGTCAACAGATAGGCAAGGAAGACTATTTCTCCTTTAGTTTTTGCTCACCAGAGCCTGCAGGAAAAATATGAAACCATGTTCTATATTCCAAGGGAGCAGCAGCAAAGAAAAGAACAAACTTCTGACACAGGTTTTACACCAAAAGTAGTAAATAAAGAAGCTAAACCAGCTAAGTCTCCAAGCCCAGATGACTTGCATGCAAGAGTGAAGAGATGGAACATAAAAGAAAGGAAGCAGTAGACCAGTAGCTCTCAAACTTTTTTTTACTGGTGACCCCTTTCACACAGCAGGCCTCTGAGTGCGACCCCTGTTATAAATTAAAAATGCTTTTAAATATATTTAACACCATTATAAATACTGGAGGCAAAGTGGGGTTTGAGGTGGAGGTTGATAGCTCGTGACCCCCCATGTAATAACCTCACAACCCCCAACCCCCAGTTTGAGAACCCCTGCAGTAGACCATGCATTCCATTTAGGAATGCACGAATATACTTAGAATAAGAACTGACTCAAACTTTCAGCTAAAACTCAAACCAAACCTTTAAAGGTCCAAAATAGTTTGGTTATCTGAAGTTGTAATTTAAGTAAAGAAAACAAAGGTTAGGCTGTCGGTATGCAGACACTGCTACCCATCAGGCTGACCACTATTATCTCATTGTTTACTTGTACTCCTCGGTCTGGATCCATCTGTTGTTTCTTTTTGCATACTCAGATTGTAAACTCCTTGACGCAGGAACCGTACATATATGCATCTAGCATAATGGGCTCCTGGTTTTTTAGCAGGACTCCGAGGCACTACAGTACTACTACTGTTAATGATAATGCCATCCTGTGGCCTTTTAGGTTGACCAGTTGGTACCTAACCAGGTTCTCCAAGGTTCTGGACCCACGTTGTTTATTGAATGAAATGTGTCTCAGTATCAATTTTGTAAATTATTAAAAATATTAAATAAAGATAAAGAAAAAAATCACTTCAGCTAACCTACTGTTGGTAATACTAAATGAAAAGTAAAGCATTGCAACTATCAAATCAAAAACAAATCAACAGGTTAGCATAAGTGTTGCACTGGAATTAAATCATCCAATTAGTAAAGTAATCAAATCAATATAACTAATAATTAATCCATATAAATTCTAAAAAGCAATCTGAGAAAGTACCTATCTGGTTGGTTACAAACCTCAACTATAGAGTTTTATCCATGTCAATCAAATCTGTAACCTGGAGCTGGTTCAATATTTTGATATTGAAATCAAATTATCTCATGTTTAACTACAACCTCAAAGCCAATTTTAAAGTTTCCTCATTAGATTTCAATTCTAGTGTGGTAGTTAACCCTTTCTCCCTCCTCTCCCCCTCAGATGATTACAATCCAGATTTTAAGAGAACATTGATGAGTGGAAGTTTGGTGACTCTTGTTTGGCAGTTTACAGCTGAGAGCTTTAAGTTTCCCAGGTCTCAAACACAAAATACAGAACCCATTTTACTAAGTATTTTATAAGATTATTGTTAGGGCGGTTTAAACTGGAGGACCTTTTTTCTGGCACTTTCCTTGTATGGACTTCACTGCTGATCAAATGCATGCACACGTACAACTGCACTTTTGCATCCTAAAGTTAAAGAATAAGAAGGCTGGTATGTCTCCAAGTGAATAAAAACAAAAAGACAGAAGTAGAGAAAGGAAAAATAAGATACTAAAGATAAGAAGGAAGTCGTCTGGATTGGTCTGGCATAGAAGCTGGAAATAGAGTTGGATAGGAATGTTTTGATGCAGAGATTTTTTCGTTGGGAAAGAACCCCACTTCGGAATAAGTAATAGACTGGAGGTTAGAACAATCAACTGGGCAGTGGAAGATATAGATTCAAGTCTCTATTTTGCTTGATTCAGAACAGGAACTTGAACCTTGGTCTCCCACATCCCAGATGAATGCTCTTAACTACCAGGCAAGGCTCTTAACTACTTATTCTCTCTCCAACTTTTTGTGAAAAATTTTAAAGATCTTGCTTTTTGTCCTGATATGAAATGGGAAAATATTTGAAATCTTGAAAATTTTCATCTAATGGGAAAAACATTATCCCCAGCTCTAGCTGGAACTGCAGACAATGAACCAGAAGGTGATCTTGCTGGAACAGCACTTCTTATTAGTGGGCTTTCTTTGGCTGAAGAAAGACCGCTCAAAGATGAGTGTAGCCTGTTTGTTGATGTCTTGACTGCCTCTCGGTAAGGTAGCTAGCTTTAGGGTTTCAGAAGTGTCAGTCTTTGCTCAGGTGGTTTGTTGACCTGAAAGGTGAGGTTTCTTGGTCTCACTGTTGATTCTTACAGTTTGCAAATTTTGTTTACTCTGCCTTCCACAGCTCCCTACAAGGCATTGGACAAATCACTTGCAAGGCCTATCTTGGAGCCATGCAAACTACTCTAATCAGAATCGAGTTAAGTTATCCTTAGCTAATGTCAATTTTGGGAAAGTCCTGCTTAAGCCAGCAATTAAAAAAAATATTTAGAGACATCCACATCCCCCAAAATATAAAAAATACAGAGCAGAGAACATTTCTGAAGTAGCTGTCATGGCCTCAGTCAGGTGAAAAGGTCTTGAGATGACATTATTTCACCAGTTTATGGAAAGTGTGAACTAAAGTCTTATTAAAAAAAAAAAAACTGATTGAAGAGACTCTAGCAACCAACAGCCCCTCAACATTCAGCCATCATAAGATTAAAGATACATTTCAACATTTTATGACCCAAAGTCACCATTTCCCTTGCAAACATAACAATTTATGATATTTTTTTAAATTTAGCAACTAGGCCATAAATCATCTTATCTTTGGTAATATCCATCTTGATAGAGAAAAGTTACTTTAAAAGCTTTATCAAGACAGAACCAATTTAAAATAAAAATAAATAACATTTATATAAGGTCTATATTCCCATATACACTATTCCTCTCATGTGTGCCACTTCTTGATTGCACAACAGATTCTAAAATTCAGTGTAAGATTATTCTTGTAGTAATGCCAGCCTAATTTCTAGAATGAAAAGATTAATGCTTATATTAAGTATGGGCAAACTGCAATATTTCAAACAACAGTAACAAAACAGTGCCTTAAATATAAACCAGATACAAGCAAAACTATATTTGAAGGTCAGATGGTTTGGTCAACTCAGGCTCTTAATGAACCCTCACTTACTCTACTTTGGTTCACTGTGGTTTCTGAAGAGTGAAATCAATTAGTCAAATGAATCAAATTCACATGCTTAAGTGCTTTACGGAACTGGATCCCTAATGAGGAGAGATTGCATACTATCGTCAAACAAGTGGAAGACTACCTCTTCCCCAAGAAGTCATATATTGAAATTTGCTAATTCCTCATCTCAAACCTACACTTTTGGGAGCATGTGATGAATGTTTAGCTTTAGATACACTAGCAAGCAAAATAAGTAAAGCCATAAGGAATCCATTTATAACACCAGAAGGAAAGACTCGACACCAATTTGCAGGATAACCGAGGAGGCAAAAAACTGCTTTTCTGAGTTCACCTGCCTCTTTTATTATCTAAGATTACACATGCGCAATTGCACAGCACAAATCAAGATTTCTTACAAAAATCTTCCATCATGAGCTCAACAGCATAGCAAGCTGCAAAAACAGCCCCAGCTGCAGACACGGCAGTCTTGTGGAAAACTGCAAGGGGGGAAATTACAAAACACCGCCAGATGCAAACGGGGCCGTCTGTGTGAAAGTACAGGGGAGGATGGAGGAAAGCCAAGTTCCTGTGATAAGAAAACCGGGTGTGCCCAGCTTGCAAACAAAAACAAAATGCCTTAATAATAAGGCATCCAGGCCTGTGGGCCCAAGGTCATTCCTACAAACACCGAGCAGCACAATGTCAACTACAGGAGTCCCGAACCTAGACTAGAACCTTTTAAAAAATATAAACTAAATTTAAACTATGCTTAGGGGTCTATCTACTAAAGCAAAATAGTATGTTAGTGTGGGATGTTCATGTAAACACAACCACATTGTCTTTAAATTCAACAATCCTTTAATGCAGATATAGCACAATGCTCCCAAACACTTTTTCTTTTGCTCTCCATTCCACCAGTCAGTGGGTCTAGGGAAATCTGTTACAACAGCCATGTAATAGAACTAGCTGTGATTTCAATCATGTGGGCTTTGTGACAGTAGCAGACCAGGTAATGTCAGAGTGTTTTCAGGTCAATTCACTTGTATATTAGTATAGATCAAAGCAATTAGTGTTTTGGGTGTTTAAACTTCACAAAAGGAATGGGATGTTACATGCTGTCATAAACAGATA
Source organism: Chelonoidis abingdonii (assembly GCF_003597395.2). Taxonomy (NCBI): domain Eukaryota; kingdom Metazoa; phylum Chordata; order Testudines; family Testudinidae; genus Chelonoidis; species Chelonoidis abingdonii. The sequence goes on from NC_133770.1 coordinate 41,761,029, forward strand.
GTTAAGGGTTAATGTCTCTTTTACCTGTAAAGGGTTAAGAAGCTCAGTGAACCTGGCTGACACCTGACCAGAGGACCAATAAGGGGACAAGATACTTTCAAATCTTGGTGGAGGGAAGTCTTTGTTTGTGCTTTTTGTTGTTGTTGTTGTTCGCTCTTGGGACTAAAAGGGACCAGACGTCCATCCAGGATCTCCAAATCTTTCTGAATCAGTCTCTCATGTTTCAAACTTGTAAGTAATTAGCCGGGCAAGGCATGTTAGTCTTATGTTTGTTTTCTCAACTTGTAAATGTGTCTTTTTGCTGGAAGGATTTTACCTCTGTTTGCTGTAACTTTGAACCTAAGGCTAGAGGGGGGTCCCTCTGGTCTATAGGAATCTGATTACCCTGTAAAGCATTTTCCATCCTGATTTTACAGAGATAATTTTTACCTTCTCTTTCTTTAATTAAAAGCTTTCTTTTTAAGACCCTGATTGTTTTTTCCTTGTGTTAAGATCCAAGGGGATTGGATCTGGACTCACCAGGGATTGGTGGGGGGGAAGGAGAGGGATGGTAAATTTCTCCTTATTTTAAGATCCAAGGGGTTTGGATCTGTGTTCACCAGGGAATTGGTGATGTCCTTCAAGGCAACCCAGTGAGAGGACGAAGTTTTGGGGGAACAGAGAGTGCCCCAGACACTGGAATTCTGGGTGGTGGCAGTATATCAGAGCTAAGCTAGTAATTAGGCTTAGAAGTGTCCATGCAGGTCCCCACGTCTGTACCCTAAAGTTCAGAGTGGGGAAAGAAACCTTGACACATGCATTGTTTTCACTCACCTGTTCCTGTTATAATGTAACAGTAAACATTTACACTGTCTGTAGCTCTGTAACTAAATAACTCAGACATCACAGAAGCCTTGGAGAATGCTAATGAAGGACTTTTTCAGAAAAGGTGCTAATTCCAAAGCAAATGTCCATCGAGGTGATGACCTGAGGTCAGAGGTGCAAAGTGCATTCCTTGCCCATCATCATCATCAAAAGAAAAGCCCAAGTGGATAGAGAGGCTGTCAGCTTGTCTTCTCTGAAAAGATCTAAATATGGATTCAAAGAGAGATGCTTTATTTCTGGACTGTTTGGATTCTAACAGGGCAGAATAATTGAATGAGAAGACAGAAATCCCCCAGAGTTATTCTGGGTAGCCCTGAAAGATTTTTAGGAAATTGGCAGTTTATTACATCACAGCCACCATTTGGAGTTACAAACTGTGATTCACTTATACATATATTTTACATGCTTTCACCTTTCAATAACTTATTCTTTTTCTTAACTAGTAAACCTTTGGTTAGTTTACTACAGAAATGGCTGCCAGCGCTGTCTTGGTGTGTGATCTGGAGTACAAATTGATCTGGGGCAAGTGACTGGTCTCTTGGGACTGGGAGAAACCTGATGTAGTGTGATTTTTGGTTTAAGTGACCATTATCACAAAGTTCAGTTTGTTGAGTGGCAAGATAGGCTGGAGAGTTGAAGGGGACTGTCTAACTCCATGGTAAGACTGGTATAGTGATACAGGACTTCACATTTGTTACTGGTTTGGTGAAATCTAATTGTAGAACACACCACCAGTTTGGGGCATCTGTCCTGTTTCCTGACAGTCTGCCCTGAGGCAGGCACTCACAGTGGTAATCCACTCCAGCCAGCATGACAGGCTTATTTTAAGAATAGACAGACATGACAGTTTGCCAGGCACAGCACATAGGTATATTTGCCTTGTTTAATGAAGGAAGAATTTCTCATTCAAGACAGGCAAAATCAGAAGAGAAAAAGAATTTGTAAAACTAACACTGCCATCTAGAGATGCAATTCTGACTTTACACAGTAACAGGCTAAATATACTAGGTAAATATTTCCTTTTACTGTATGTCTTGTCTGTATGTATTGTGATACAGTTTAATTAACATGTTAATTACATGATCATATTCTATTTTTTCCACAAAACCCTATCTCATTGAATGCATAGCATAGATGGTGCTCATTTACTGAGCAGCTATTCAATATTTCAGCATCAACAGATCTCAGAATTAAAAACTCATGAGATGGGCATAAAAATGACGTGATTTTTAAAAAAATAAATGTGGGGCTCTTTATTTGCCTTCGGCTTTTGTTTTTTGCTTTGGTTTGGGTTTTTTTTAGCTTTTCTGGTTCACATTTTCAGGTGTTTCTCTGCAAACACGAGGCTAGACATTTTATAGTTTTAGTTTAAATGTAAACAAAGATTGTCACATAATAGAATAACTGAGAGCTGGGATTTAAGAAAAACAACAAACACTGTGAGACCTGAGACCAAATTGCTGTTGTACAAACACACACCAAGAGACAGTCCCTGCCCAGAGATCTTATAGTATAAATAGACAAAACAGATAAAAGGTGGGACACACAGAAGTGAAATGACTTGCCCAAGGTCACACATCAGGTCAGTAATAGAACTGAGGTCTCCTGACTCTCAGTCTCACATCTTATCAGTTAGGCCATCATTGTCGCTAGATTGGAAAAGAAAGTTTTTAGATTTCTTCCAAAACGTACAATGCAGGTTTTGGCACTGACAGTATATACTGGTGTTACAGAAGACACACATAAATGTGATAGATCACTTTTCTAAATATACTACTTGGTGAGGATTCTAAATGGAGACCTCTAGATGCTATCACAACACAAATAAATAATACAATATGGTGGCAGAAGGTTACATTTTGTAAGCATTTTAATGTCCACACAAGTAATGCTAGGCAAATTTTTTTGGATGAAAAAATGTAGATTCAGGTCAGATGAAACTTTGGCAAAGTTGACACAAATTCATGAGATCTGTTCTGGTTGAAAATTTTTCAAAATTGACATTATTAAAAACAAAATGTTTTGATTTTTTTTTTTAATCTAAATGACCTTTAATTTCAAATTTTACTTCAGTTATACTAAAAAAAGGTTTAAAACCTCAGAAGGGAAACAAAACATTTGTTTCAGATTGAAGACAATGTCTCATTTGACCCCACACAATTTTCTCTCTTGATTTTTTTGAGTTCACAACGTTATCTAAAAAATTTAAATTTGTGTCAACCCGAAACAATTTTTTTCCCAAATTTTCAGTTCAGCCATCAAACAAAACAACAAAAAAATCAGTTGTCTGCATAGTTTTGCATGAGAGTCTTATACATTCTTACCCTGCTTCAGGGATAAATATTCTTAGATTTCAATTGATGATATTTTGTTGTTATTTTCGTTACATATTATATAGCCCTGGGCAAATTTTTTCAAACAAATAGTTTATTTGCAAAAAATATACAATTCTGGATTGACCCAAAATGAATTTATTTTTTATTTGTTGGTGAATTGATAAAAAAAGCAACACTTTCCAACTTTTTGTTTAGAAATTACTTTTCTAGATATTAACTAGTTATATAGTTCTTGAAAAGTGTGAGTGTGGGGGGAACAAAGCAAAAACTGACTTTTTTGAGATTTTTTTTTTTTTTGGTTTGACCACCAACCACCCCCCCCAAAAAACAACACCCCCCACACACACACAACAATTATTCACTTAGCTCATAATATTTTATAACATATTTTAATCCAACTTGGAAAAAAACTACAGAAGAGTGCAACAAAGCTCAAAGATTTTCAGCCGCATGGAAATCTATGGAAAATCAGTCCTGTTAATTAAAAGAAAAATAAATTACCAAAATATGATTGAGATGTGTATAAAGAGCATTTGAAAGTTAGATACAGAGGAAATAAACACTAAGAATGTTTTGAGAGAGTGAAAAGTTTAAAATCAGGGCAACCTATCGGGGGAAAAAGGCCTTAAAGAGTCTAGAACAGGGGTTCAGGGCCTCCTAGGGGGCCTCAAGCAGGTTTCAGGAGGGCCTCCAAGCAGGGCCAGCATTTGACTCACTGGGGCCCAGGGCAGAAAGCCGAAGTCCCACCACATGGGGCTGAAGCCCAAGCCTTGAGCCCCATCACCCGGGACTGAAGCCTGAGCAATGTAGCTTCATGGGGGGCCCTGTGGCATGGGCCCCAGGCAATTGCCTGTTTGCTACCCATAACACCAGCCCTGTTCTTTATATCAGAAAATCAGTTATTGTGGCACAGATGGACCATGGAGTTTTTATAGCATGTTGGGGAGGCTTCAGAAATAAAAAAAGTTGAGAACCTCTGGTCCAGAAGGTTTCAGAGAGGTAGCTGTGTTAGTCTGTATCAGCAAGAACAATGAAGAGTCCTTGTGGCACCTTAGAGACTAACAAATTTATTTGGGCATAAGCTATTGTGGGCTAAAACCCATTTCATCAGATGCATGGAGTGAAAAATACAGTAAGCAGTATATATATATTACTGCACATGAAAAGATGGGAGTTGCCTTACCAAGTGGGGTGTCACTGCTAAGGAGGCCAATTCAATTAAGGTGGAAGTGGCCTATTCTCAACAGTTGACAAGAAAAAAAGAAATTTCTTTTCACTGAGAGAAATTAATCTTTGGAATAGTGGCAGACAGTTCTATGGAAAAAACATACTGTATATCACAAAAGTTATGCCGGTAATGAACTAGGGGGTTGGACTAGATGAACTCCTGAGGTCCCTTCCAACCCTGATATTCTATGATTCTATGTATTGCATGTTTTTATTCCTAAATGTTGCCACAGCATAACAATAAAACATAATGAACCCTGGCTATTACATAGTTCTTCCACCCAAAGACCTCAAAGCACTTAACAAACATTAATGCATTTATCCTCACAATACCCTTCTAAGGTAAGTAAGTATTCTTATTTCCATTTTGCAGGGAGGGAAACTAAGGCATAAAGTTGTCAAGCAGCATGCCAGAGGTCATTTGGGAGTTCTTTGGCAGAGCTAGAACCAGAGCTCAGCTTCTCAGTCTGTTTCTTGCCTTGTGTTTTAATCAGAGGACCATCCTGTCCCCTTCTCATTTTTATCTTCAAATGTCAGTCCTTGTCATATTCAGAACTTATAAAGTTCTACATACAAAATACTTGGAATGTGACATGAGGATTATTAGGGATACTATGTAGTTGATGTGGGGGGAATCTCTTCCAAATAAATAGTTTGAAGAAGTTTAAAAAATTATTTTTAATAAAATGTGATTAAGAAAAAAAGCATGCATTTGCTCTCACAAAGGGCTGGATCCTGCACCGCCAAAGTCAAAGGGAGTTTTTCCACTGATTTCAGTGGAAAAGGATCAGGCCCTTATGCGTCAAAACTCAATACATGTTCATTGCTCATGCGAATTCAATGGCATTACTCATAAGACTAATGTTACCTACACGTTTGCAGGATCAGCGCCTTAGACAGCAGTGTCTCTTGGCAAATCTGCTGTTTAGACATTTGACTACAGTGGAGATTAAACATAATGACAGGCACTTTAACATGATTACTTTTCAATCCAAAGCCCTTTAAGATCAAGGGTCGGAATAAAATGAGATGACTGTAAAGAGCTATTACTCTATTTAGTACTGTGAGGCACTTGAATACTATTCAGCATTTAGAAGTGCTCTGGGAGGGTGATACTCTGGCTGGTGCAGTTCTCCCAGTATCATCTATAAGGGAATATACAATAAGAAATTCTGCTCCTAGTCAGTAGAAACACAACCAAGGGCCAGGGTTCTGTCCTGTGCCCTATTTAGTGATAGTGGCACCACAAGAAATGAGTTTAGGATACTTTTGTTTGCTTCTAGTTAGCATAATGGCAGATGCTGGTTTTATTCATGTTAAGATCTAGTGGTTTTTTAACATATATTAAAGCTGCTTGTTTCATTAAGGGTTTTGATTGCAATTCTGTTCAAACAAGGAGCTCTCTGATAGGCAGCATAGGAAATTTAATATTGCAGTCTAATGCGCGTAACTTTGGGCCAGAACCAAAACCCAGGATCCAGACCTAGAATCTTGGTTCAAAGAGCAGTTCCAATCCAGTTCTACTTAATGGGGAGAATATAAACACTAAATTCCGGTCCTCTAAAATATGGGATTGTTCTTATCCTGAATTCAGAGCTGGCAGTAAAGTTCAGGCCCAGTTCCATTTATGAGCTTCATTAAGACGCTGTACAGAACAAACCAGGATTACATTTCTCTAGTTACTTGCACTGACACTGCAATTAACAATGAACAAATTGACCTATTCAGTGCAAAAGTGTAATCATTTATGACATCTCTCAGGAAGGACATGTTAACTGTGTCAAGTTCAAATAATCTCAAATAATATGCACAATATCCTAGTTCATTTGGCCTAGACCCATAATGAGTAAGGCATCATAAACAGAGATTTCATCATTATCGCAAATCCCAAAGGTATGTGACCTCCTTGCAAACTGAGTGCCCCCAGATCAATCTAGCAAGGTGCTTAAGATAGTCTAATTATATGTCCACTACTGGCAATCGTGTCACACCATCAATGCTTTTGGTGCTCATGTGATCACCAGCCATGTAGTGGCATTCCTTGGTACATACACTTCAGAATTAATTGATCTTCCATTTTTTTATATCCATACCAAGAAAGCCAAGAGAAACTGAACCAAAGCTGATGGAGGAGGTTGCTGAGTTTGGCTTAGAATATCCTCATTTCTGATCTTGTCCTGCCTCTTGGTATGGAACAGCTGATTGACAGAGCAAGAATCAAAACTGTCAATCCAGTTCTTCAGCCTTCCTTGGCATCAACTTTCACTTCCATAAAACAGAGTTGCTAGAACTGTAGTTCTATAGATCTAAGGCTTTGTAGCAAGTCTGATGTCATGATAGCCTCACAGAGACCACTGAAGGGCCTGAAAAATGGCAGCAGCAGTTACTTTACGAGCATCCACTTCTTTTGAGCATCCTCCAGGACAGTCTATGATGCTGATGAAATATTTGACAGCTACCATCTGCTCGATGGGCCGTTTGGACAGGTTAATATCTGAGCTCATTGTAATCTGGAGCGAGAGGCAGTTTGATGGAAATGGCCAGGGACTTAGTTTCATCCAGATTAATAAACAGACCAATGACTTCTGCTCCTTGCCTGACCAGATTGTCCATCAGCTGAAGCGATTCACCAAACTAAGACAACAAGACAATGTCACTGGCATATTCAAAATCTCGAAGCAGAATCATGTTCAGCTCAATGCCACCGACAGCTGTCTCCTGAAGCTTGTCCATCAACCAATCTAAGTTGATATTAAACAATGATAATGACAGAACACAGCCTAGCTGAATTCCTGTAGAAGAAGGAAACTGTTCTTTGCATGTGCCATTGACTGGAATGCAGCTTTCCATCCCATTATAGAGCTCTTTTATCAGTGACACTATCTTCCCAGGGATGCTGAGATGCCTCAGCAGATCACACAAACTTGCTCAATGCACTGAGCTGAAAGTCTGGTGGAAGTCTATAAAAAGTGATGTTCACAGTTTATTAAGTTCAGTCATCTTCTCAAAAAGCTATCTCAAGGTAAAGATCTGGTCGACAGTGGAACAACCAGGTCTATAGCTGCACTGAGTATCCTGGCATATACTCAAAGTGAATAATTGATTTGAGATATTAACAGGGAAGCAAATACTTTCCCTGGGACCATGAAGACAGTAATACCTCTATCATAAACACAGGCAGAATAATCCCCTTCCTCCAGTCATCAGGGATGATATCAGTGCACTAGATGGTCTGCAAAAGCCTATGTAGCCATGGTACAATAATACTCTCACCCTTCTTCAGCAATTCAGGGGGTAACATTACAGACCCCTTGTGATTTCCCAGACTTCAGCTTATGGACTATGATCCAGATCTCTTCTTGGCTGAAGGAAGATGGATCTTCTAGAGCTTTTTCCTCTTCTCCAAGTGGAAGACGGACTACAGACAATAGTCAATTGTGGAGTATCTTGAAATGATCTTCCCTTTGATGCAACTGATCATGCAGACTCTGGAGGATGCTTTCATCCCAATCTTTACTGGATAAGCTGGCCCCATCTTCCCTTGCAGCTGCAAAGTTGATTTAAAGGTTGTGGAGACCATGCCTGGCAGCAGCCTGTTCTCAACTGGCTGTCTGAGCTGACCAGAGGATTCTTTGTCTTTCTTATACAATGACTTGATGACATTCTGAAGTCAAATTCATCAAGCCTTTGCTTTTGCTCTCAAGAAAGGTGTTTTTAAAGACTCAAATTGTAGCTTCACTTTTTTTCTTAGCTCCAACTGCTGTGAGCATCTCCTCCCTGATTGATGGATGAAGTTTGAAGGGCTAAGGCTCCACCACTGAGCTGGCAACGGTCTTTGAAGTTGGAGGCACACTTTTATTAGCAGAAGCTGATGGTCACGTCAAGTTCAGCATCTCTGGGTACTCATACAACTACAACTGTTGCCTGCCAATGGTTGTGAATGAGGGCATGATCAATACCAATCCTGCTGAAATCATCTGGGTTGTACCAGTTCTGCTTGTGAACCTTAGGGTGTTGGAAGAGCAAGACATTGATCACCATGTCATAGGCACCCTCAAATTCCAGCAGTCATTGTCCATTCCTATTCTTCTGCCCATACCAAACTTCCTGAGCATACTTGCACAGGTATCATTAGCCTTTCCTAATTGCGCATTAAAGTCACCCAGGATCACAATGACATCACTTCTCAGAGTTTTATTAAAGACTGACTGGAGTTTCTGGTTTAAAAATATCTTCAGCTGCGTTGTTGGACTTGGTATTGGTGGGAGTAAACACTGCAGTGATAGTAAGATGCTCACATCCATCATGGAACTGGACGCTAATAACAAGCCTGTAATGCTGTTGGGCTTTGGGTAAAAGTAGAATGGTCACTGCTGGCTAGAGCAATCCACTGTGGTAGTCTGAGAACAAAAACAGACTCCTCAGCTTTCTTTTCACCACTTGCATGCCAGTGAACTTCAGATACAGCATACACTTCAGTGTTCAAGGGCTTGATGAGGAGAATGACTGTAGCTATTTCAGACAATGTTTGAACATTCCAAGCACCAGTTTTACATTTGCCACCAACATACAGGATACCATAATGGCCCTTTTGCAAGGTTTAATTGGTCATTTTTGCCTCACTGGCAGAGAAACTCTTGACTGTTCAGTTTGTTGCAACTGGTCTGCTTTAGTATAAACACCCTCACAACATAAACATACTGACCTTGTACCAACAAAGAAATCTGGTTAAAGTTAATTTTTCTAAGTTACAAAATCACAACCTCTGGAGGAACTGCTTCTCCTCAGATAAACTATTCCCCAGGATATGTTTGCAAACAAACAGCCATAAAAACAAATCAATCCTTAAGAGAAGGCTGCCGCTAGCCTGCTGCTTCAATAACTGAGGATGTTAACAACAGCTATTAAATCAGTATGTCTGGATAGCGTGCATCAAAGAGTTTTAAAAGAGCTGGCTGAAGATCTTTTTGGGTAATTATTGTTGATATTTAATAAGCTTTGAAACACTGGGGAAGTTCTAGAGAACTGGAATGTTGTGCCAATATCTTAAAAGGGTAAACAGGATGACCCAAGTAATTATAGGCCAGTCAGCCTGATTTTAATACCAGTCAAAATATTGAAACAGCTGACACAAGACTTGATTAATAAAGATTTAAAAGAGGATAAAAGAAGTGCAATCAACTTAGGTTCATGTGAAATAATCTTGTCAAATAACTTGCCTTTTTTATGCAATTAGAAGTTTCATTGATAAAGATGATAGTGTTGATGTATATTATGCAATCCTTGGATGTATGAACAGGGGAATACCAAGTAGGAATAGAGTGGTGGTATTATCTCTGTATTTGGCATTGATGAGACCACTAATGGAATACGGTGTCCATTTCTGGTATCTGCATTTCAAAGAGGAGACTGAAAAATTGGGGAAGGTTCAGAGAAGAGACAGGAAGATTATTAGCACATTGGAAGGCATGTCTCATAGTGAGAGTCTCAAGGACCTCAATCTATCTTTCAAATAGAAGGTTATTGGGTGATTTGATCACAGTCTGTAAGTACTTACATGGGTAACAGAAATTTGATAACAGAGGGCTCTTTGATCTAGCAGACAACAGTTGGAAGTTGAAGCCAGACAAATCCAGATGAGAAATAATTGCAATCTTTTAAATTAGGGTATTAGCCCTATTCATACTCAATATTCTCCTGCTTACACATCCGAGGATCAAATAATATACATAAAGCTGAATTAATCACTGGATGGAAGTTGGTGGTTGCCTAGAGACAAGAAATCATGACCTGAAAATATTCACTATGGCAAAACAGAGGACAGCAACATATACTTGGTGCTTCAAAATGGATAATTTCCCAAAGTTGAGGGAAAACATGAGCAAGATTGATTGAGATGAAAAATTTAGACAAAAATTTGAATGAAAATTGGGATCTATTTAAAAGGAGTTTATTAGATGGTCGAAACACCAAGATTCAACAAACAAGTAAGAGAACAACTGTGGCAAAAAGCCAATTTTGGTTCAGTAGTGAAGCAAATCCAGCTATTAGAATTAAAAATAATAATAAAAAAATCAACATTTAACAAATGGATAAAAGGGAAAGAAAAAAACTAAAATAAATTAGAAATGAGGCATAGAAAATGGATAAGGGAAGTTACAGACATCAGGGAAAAATCCATGGCTGGCAGCACTAAGTGTAATAATAAGGAGTTTTTAAAGTATATTAGGAACAAAATAAATCCGCGCAATGGTATAGGCTCATTATTGGATATTAATAGTGATTCAGAAAAGGAATGAGTGTTCAATAAATATTTCTGTTCTATATTTGGAAAGAAGCAGGAGATCAGATTAGATGATCTAATGGGCCCTTCTGGCCTTAAACTTTACGAATCTATGAATCTTTATGAAATTAACCATGGAAACAATTGGCCAAGGATTGTAGCAGATTCTACATCAATAGAAATCTTTAAACCAAGACTGGATGATTTTCTGAAAGATATGCTGTAGTTAAACTATTGAACTTGAAGCACAAATTAATTCAGGGAAGTCCTATGTTATGCAGGTCAGACTAGATTATCGCAGTGGTCCTGTCTGGCCTTAAAAATCCATGAGTTTGTGAAAACCCACCCAAGGATCAGGACCAAGCAGGCCCAGACCCAGGACTGGCGCTACAGGGTTTAGTGCCCTAAGTGCATGGCAATTTCGCCGCCCCGCTCCCTGGTCCTGCAGCTCCGGTAGAGCTGCCGCAGTTGTGCCTGCGGAGGGTCCGCTGGTCCGCGGCTCCGGTGAAGCTGTCGCAGTGGTGCCTGTGGGAGGTCCACCGGAGCCACGGGAGCAGCCGGCCATCCACAGGCACGACTGCGGCAGCTCCACCGGAGCCGCGGACCAGCGGACCCTCCGGCAAAATGCCGCCCACCAATAATCCTGGTGCCCTAGGCGATTGCCTAGGCCGCCTAAATGGAAGCGCCGGCCCTGCCCAGACCCCATTTCCCTTTCCAGATGTGAGGGAGGAAGTAAGGGGTGCTTTTTACCATGCAGTGAAAAAACAAGGGTCCAGCCAAACACCACCTAGTCAGTGCCCAGGATTGTAATAGTAACTCTGACCTCCTCCTACCTTAATTAAGCTTCAACAAATAAGTCAATAGTTGTACCTCAGTCCTAGGCAAACCTCCTGTGGGCTCTGAGAAAGGTCAAAAAACACAATCACTAGCTGCCCATCTGCAATGAGGGGGAGGGAGAAACCCTTCCTAGACCATTAATAAAGCACTTGCCAAAATACATAGCTAAGTAGGAAATAAGCAGTAGGAGCTGGAAGACAGAACACAACCCAGGGGAAAGGTGTCTGGGGAAAGAAAAGAGCCCACAACCAGGAGCAGCACTATAACACAACTTTACTGTCACAAGTTAATAAGGCAATTGTGCAGACCATCAAATGAGCCATCAAGCAGTGGGGGGTGGCAAATAAGGGGCCACCACTTTGCTCAAACCTTGTCTATGCATGAGATTGCTAAGGGGAAAGTTGAGGGGTCCATGCTTCTCCTCCCTGGACCAGCTAGGACCCCAGTGGTACTTTTCTCCGGCCAAATCTCTCCCCTATCCTCCCTCCCAGCAAATGCAGCGCTTCATTTTTTTTTCTATTCCAAAATTACTCTTAGCCACAAACAGGACTGTTTTTCTGTCACACTTCCCAATATTTCAAGTGGTTAAGGCAGGACACCATGCCACTCAGGTTTGACCCATCCATCTCATCAGAGATGGAGGAGTGGGTCGTAACACTAATCAAATTTGGCCCAGCCACCCATTCATAGGCCAAACTCGAGTGACTCTGTGACCCCACCCACCAGGTCGTGATATCACTTAGTTTTGGGGCCCTCTCAAATGGGTAGCTCTGAATGAGGGAAATGTTCTGCTTCAACTGTGAAAAGGGTTTTGGAGGTAAAAGTGGGACTGCCCTGTAAAACCTGAGACTGTTGGGAGGTCTATTCGTGAGCTAGAACAAGTCTAGAAGACAGTAAAAAAAAACAACAACAACAACACCTTGAAGGTTAACAAAGCTAGTCTTAATATTATAAAAAGTAACATTAGCCCTCAATAGTAAGTCAGTTACAGTTGTGCTGAAAATATTTGTTTGCCTGGAAAGAAAAGCCCAAACTAAATCCTTAGCTGCACTTCTCTCTAAGACTCTGAAATCAAAGTCTAGACACTGGGAGGAAGGAAGAGACTAAAATCCAAAGACAAATCTTCACAAATTTTGGGGTATTCAGAGTTTAAATCTGGCCCATCGCAGAGATAAACTAAGCTCAAACTTTCATGCCAATCTACATTCTTGGTTCAGATGGTGGGATTTGGTTTGGATCTATATATAGTTTACAAGCTTTCTTTACACACTCTAAAATACTCAGTTCTCCTTTAACAACAGTTCATGCATCACAGGATGAGACGTGCTGTGGAACAGCTCCTCTTTAGGTTGTGAGGGTTTTTGTTTTGTTTTGTTTTTTTTAAATAACCATCTTCAATGCAGTTTGTTGGGTTTCAAGAGCTACTACCGACAGTCCATGTATGACCCTATGCCACCAGCACTCCCAGCTATCTCCGTGACACCACTGATTTCCTGAGGAAACTACAATGCATTGGTGACCCTCCAGAAAACACAATCCTAGCCACCGTGGATGTAGAGGCTCTCTACACAAACATCCCACACACAGATGGAATACAAGCCGTCAGGAACAGTACCCCTGATGATGCCACAGCACAACTGGCTGCTGAGCTCTGTGTCTTTGTTCTCACACACAATTATTTCAAATTTGATGACAATATATATCTCCAGATCAGTGGCACCGCTATGGGCACCCTCATGGCCCCACAATATGCCAACATTTTTATGGGCCGACCTGGACAATGCGTCCTCAGCTCTCATCACTCACGCCCCTTCTCTATCTACGATACATTGATGACATCTTCATCATCTGGACCCATGGGAAGGAGACTCTGGAAAATTCCACCACGATTTCACAGCTTCCACCCACACATCAACCTCAGCCTGGACAATCTGCACAGGAGGTCCACTTCTAGACGGTGCAATAAGTGATGTCACATTAACACCAACCCTATACCGAAAACCTACTGCCGCTATGCCTACCTCATCCTCCAGCTTCCATCCGGGCACACCACATGATCCATTGTCACACCAAACCATAGGTACAACCGCATCTGCTCTAACCCCTCAGACAGAGCCAACACTCAAAATCTCCACCAAGCATTCTCAAAAACTACAATACACACGAGGAAATAAGGAACAATCAACAGAGCCAGATGTGTACCAAAGCCTCTACTGCAAGACAAACCCAAGAAGAAACCAACAGGACTCCATTTGCTATCACATGCAGTACCCAGCTAAAACCTCCAACGCATCATTCAGGGATCTACAACCTCCTGGATAATGATCCCACCTTCAAAGGCTTGGGTGGCAGGCCAGTCCTCGCCCACAGACAACCTGCCAACCTGAAACATATTCTCACAAGTAACTGCACACCAACCATAGTATCTAGTCAGAGACCATCCATGCAACAAACCTTGATGCACCTGCCCACATATCTACACCGGCGACACCATCACGGACCTAACCAGATAGCCACACCATCACGGTTCATTCACCTGCACATCCACCAATGTAATATACGCCATCATAAGCCAGCAATGCCCTCTGCTGTGTACATCGGCCAAACTGGACAGTCACTAAGGAAGAGGATAATGGATCAATAATCAGATATTAGGAATGGCCAATATACAAAAACCTGTAGGAGAGAACTTCAACCTCCTGGCCACACTATAGCAAGATCTTAAGGTGGCCATCCTGCAGCAAAAAAACTTCAGGACCAGACTTCAAGAGAAACTGCTGAGCTTCAGTCATTTTGCAAATTTGACACCATCAGCTCAGGATTAAACAAAGACTGTGATGGCTTGCAACTACAAAACCAGTTTCTCTCCTTTGGTTTTCACACCCTCAATTGCTAGAACAGGACCTCATCCTCCCTGATGAACTAACTCCGTTATCTCTAGCTTTGCCTTGCATATATATACCTGCCCCTGGAAATTTCCACTACATGCATCCGACAAAGTGGGTATTCACCCACGAAAGCTCATGCTCCAAAACATCTGTTAGTCTATAAGGTGCCACAGGATTCTTTGCTGCAGTCCATGTACGTGGTCGTTGTGATTAACAGGACTTCCATCCTGGATGAAGGGCAGGATATTGTCCTAAGAATAACTAAGAAATACTCCAATAATGCAGGGAATGCTTTGACACAGTAGGTGAATTAAACAAACAACAAAAGGGGAGGGTGAAAAGGAGGAACAACTAACCACTCATTTATCAAAAAAATCAATTAAGAAACCAAATGGCGTGAAGAGAAGGAATATTTTAATTACCTATACACCAATGCTAGAAGTCTGGGTAATAAACAAGAGGAGTTCTGAAACCTGGAGGGAAGACTCAAATGTTTGGGATATTAAACTCAATTTAAGCCTATTTAGGAAGACTCAAGTAGGCAAAAGAAGAAGGGATGTGGCACTCAATGTAAAAAATGGCAATGACTCTTTCTGAGTCAGTCACAACTCAAAAAAAAAAAGGCCTTGACTGCTTGTGGATCAATGTCCTAACAGATAAAGCACAAGATGGAATACTAGTTGGTGACTGCCCCAGACCACCCAATCACACTAGAGAACAGGATAAATGGCTCCTTAACCACCTACTTATTATAATGTGTAGGGGGAAAACATTATTATAGGGAACTTCAACCTGAGTGACGAATGCTGGAGGTCTTGTCCCAGTACTAGACAGTTCTTGGAATTCCTAAAAAATTATGGAGGATAATTTCCTAACACAAAAAGGACATGGAGGAATTCTACATTACACCTCATCATGACAGTGAAAGAGGAATTGATCACAGAACTAAAATTTGTGGTTGCTTAGGTGCCAGAGATCATGAGTCAGTCACATTTGTTAGGTGGAAACAGAATAAAGTCATACACACATATGGTGGACTGAAAGGGCCATTTACACACACATACACACACACAGTGCGCTAAAATGGCCAATTTCACAAAGCTGAAAACAATCATGAGTCAAATCAACTGGGACACAGAGGTTAAACAGAAAAATGTGAAAAATTGAGAACAGTTTAAGAAGATTTTACTAAATTTCCCCAAACCCATAACCAGACAGGAGGCCATACTGGTTAAAAATAACCTGTTTTATATGGGATGTGAAAACAACTATATATGATATATAAACAAACAAATGTTAAAAGGGGGACGCTAACAGCGATGAGCATAAATTAGATGCTAAGAACTGTAGAAAATTGATAAGGGAACTGAAATACTGCAAGGATAAATCTATGGCAGAGTTAAAGACAGTAAGAAGAAGTTCAAATACATTAGGAACAAAATGAATCCTAACAATAGTGTTGCTCCATTACTAGAAGAAAATGGTAGAATTGTCTATAATAGTAAATAAACAAATTATGGTAAATAATGAAGAAAACAGGTCTTTGATACACTTGGATCACTTGGTAAGCTGAGCACAAGCAAACAATACACATTTCAATATGGCCAAAAGTAAAGTCATACATCTAGAAACAAATAATACAGACCATACTTACAAGATTGAGGACTCTGCCCTGGGAAGCAGTGACTCTGGAAAAGACTTGGGGAACATAGTGGATAATCAGCTAAACATAATTTCCCAGTGTGACACTGTGGCCACATAAACGTCCTTCAGTGCATAAACAGGAGAATAGTGAGTAGGAATAGGGAGGTTATATTACCTCTATATTTGGCACTGATATGAGGTTACTGGAATAGGGTATCCAGATCTGGTTTTCACACTTCAACTTGGATGATGATAAACTGAAGAGGGTTCAGAGAAGAGCCACAACGATTGCAGGTTTGGAAAACATGTCTTATAGAGAGAAAATCCAGGAGCTCAATCTATTTAACTTATCAAAAAGGGTAAGGTCTGACTTGATCACAGCCTATAAGTACCTACATGGAGAATAGAAATTTGGCAACAGAGGGAGGGCTCTTCAATCCAGCTACAGAATATATAACAAGATCCAGTGGCCGGAAGCTGAAGTTGAACAGCTTTAGGCTAGAAATAAGGTACATTTTTTTTTAAACACTGAGGGCAATTAATCATTGGAACAACTTAGCAGTGGTTGTGGTGGATTCTCCATCACTGGAAATCTTTAAATGAAGATTCGATTTTTTTCTAAAAGATGCTCTAGTTCAAACAGGAATTAATTCAAGGAAGTTCTATGATCTGTGTTATGCAGGAGGTCAGAGTAGACGATCACAAAGGTTCCTCTGGCCTTGGAATCTATGAATCTATGTAAGAATGTTCTAGTTATTCACTGCCTGGAAATCCAGAGATTCAAACTCCCAAATAGATCTTTGAGTGAAAATTAGCATAATGGTCTCCTTCTGTTACTTTGCGAACATTTATCCACCACCTACAATCTACTGGGAGGGCAAGGTTTATTCCAGAACAAATGCTGAGAGACACACCAATGCTTGGAGTTTTACTACTGAAAACACTTTAATTTGCAGGGCGATTAAGAACAAGAACATAAGAACAGCCATACTTGGTCAGACCAAAGGTCCATCTAGCCCAGTATCCTGTCTTCTGACAGTGGCCAATGCCAGGTGCCTCAAAGAGAATGAACAGAACAGGTAATCATCAAGAGATCCATTTTTTTTAAATGGACGTAATTTACAGTATACTTATCTCCACAAATGAAACAAAAAAGGTCTCAGATATTTGAGCTTTTTCTAGTTACTGCTCTTCATTTTACTCAATTCAAAATAACACAGAATAAGCGTAAGGAAAAATAGTATATTCACTCCAGCCAGATAAGTGTTTCCCCCTGGGTATCTCTCCTCCATCCCCTTCCATTAAAGGAATAAGATCCACCTGCTCTCCTTGCTGGAGTCCTGTGATAAACACAACTGCCTTCCCCTTCTCCCACAATTAAAGGAAGGAAGCAGATGCCTCTGGTAAACCCCTGTTGGTTGCTTCCTTTTTATCTCTATCTTTGAGAACATGGTCTTTAGAGAGAGAGTGTGTGTTTCTAGCCCAGTGCATTCATCTTTTGGAGCCCCAAACCCTGAATACAACTTGTTACAAACCATTGCAAAATTGAGAACAATTGCTGTATTCAAGAAAGATTCAAGCACTAGAATTGTGGGGATGTTGCAGGATTAAAGGTTACTGCGGTGGGAGGGAGAAAACAATGTATGGAGAAGATTCCACAGTACTTGTCCTCATTTCATCTGTCTGTTGGAATACTTTGCAATGTTGTAGCTGCATTGATCCCAGGATCATTTTCATGAGCAGAGACTATGAAATTCCCTCTACAAAACAGATAATTAACAAGTAGCACCTTTGGGTCATATTTACAACTGTGGCAAAATATTACATTGTAGCTCTGATCATATTCAGTAACACATGGCACTATATGGAGTAAGAGAATACTACAAGCTTCTTTTTAGATAATACAATGTTGATACTATATTTGCACTGGTCTTTTACTTAATTAGCAAAAAATAATCGTGATATATTTTCCAATAATCTTTTACTAAGTATTGCTTATACTACCTGTGATGAAGTGAGAATTTTCTGTAATATTTTATTAATCCTATGTGTGCCTCATGGCTATCCAGTGATGGGGGGAGGGAAGGACTGTTTGCTCTCAGGCCAATCTGAGAGACATAGGAATGAATGTCACCTACCTGTCTGAGCCTGAATGGGTTATTTAAAAAAAACTGGTTGAGGCTGACCCCGTATCAATGGAGAATCCAAGAAGACAATGGTAAATCCAATCATCGGAACACTGGCACCTAGCAACTTATGACCTAGAGGGAGATGGATTCCCCCACCTCTTAGCAGAGAAGCTGAGCAAAATCTACCATCTTGAGAATAAAGAACTGGAAAGATGTGAGGTGGGGCACAATAGTTGGCTTCTGTAAACAGTTGGGAGCTTTCACCTGGGAACTGACTAAGAAGATCAAACTGAGAGACAGACAGAGCCTGAACATGGAATTCAGTACAGCTTGGCTGGGCTCTGGGCTAATCAGAATGGACTTGTGCTATGCTTTACCTTACAATTTTTTGTGCTAACCTAAGGACTTCCTATGCTATATTCAAGTTGACTAATAAACTCTACTGTTTTGACAATGCTATTTGAGTGTCTCTGCAAATATCTGGTGAAGTGCATTAATCCCTGAAGAGTGTACTAGTCTCTACCAGGAGTCTCTCTCAGTTGGACTCACTGAACAGAGCTCATGGTGTGAAGCAGAAGTGCCGAAGCCCCAGAAGTTCAGTCTTTAGGAGGCAGTGATGCTGCATAGCCTACCCTGAAGGAAGACTGAGTTCCCTTGGGAATTTGGCACACAGAAGAGGTTCTTCCAAGCAAAGCTGAGGGCGTAGCACTGATCCTATGGATCTGTGACTATATCTCCTTTGGAAAAATAAGCAAATGCATGGTAACTTGGCATAATGATCATGTCTCATGGGCTTTTATAACAACACGGTCAGTAACTAAGTCAACAGTAACGGTCTAATTTTGAAAGTTGACATATGCAACCATGGTTGCTTGTGCAAATTGAGTAACTGCAGCTGTATATGCTTCTAAATGGCCATGTCTATGCATAAATATTAGATTTATAAATCCAATTGTAGCATTTGTATGTGAAAGTTAGACACGTGCAACTGTGTGTGCTCATTTTTTAAAAATCAGGCCTTGATTACCATGGTAATAATTTTCTGAGCCCAGCATAAAACTGTATCTAGTACTTTACATTATAGGTGTGGTAAAATAAAACACTTTTTTAAACAGCTCCATTCTGCTGATAAGTCAGTGTACAGCTTTTCTGTTTTAAACTTTAACAGGGCAGCTGCACAAAGAGTACAAAGGAGACATCAATATAGACTCAAATCGAAAGCACTGCATCTCTGGAGTTTTTACTCTTGATTAAATTACACAATTCATGAAGTAATGGAAATCTGGCCAGAAGACTCCCAGTGAGTATGTATATAAGTCCTTACAGCATGAATTACTAGTCAATATGTTTTCACTTACAGCATTTGGCTTCATCATCCACATTTGAGCAGTCAGGTGTGAAATCACAAAACTTGTCAGATGAAATACAGGCTCCGTCTTCACAGGGTAAATAACCCCATGGGCAATAAAGGGATGAAGATTCAGTGGCTGTAAAGTTTGCTTCCCCTTTAAAAAAAAACAGAGAGAGAGGTTCTTTTCACCATTTACATATATAATAGTGCACACAGATGGAATCAGTTATATATAAAGTGACTTTTTCATACCATCTTTGGTGAACTAAAAATCCAGTTAACGTTATTCTCCTTTCTAGATGACAGCAGACTTCTACTTGTGTATTATTATTTTCCATGATATCCCATGCACCATAGTGCTGATAAATTATGTACTTGCCTAGAAAAGCTTACAGTCTAAAGACAGGATTTTCAAAAGCACCGAGGTGCAAAGGCCTATACTCTTTAAGCTTGGTCTACACTACGTACTTACTTTGGTTTAACTACATTTCTCAGAGTGTGAAAAATCCACACCCCTGGGCGATTTATTTATATCGACCTTAACCCACCATGTAGAGAGCACTATGTCGATGGGAGAGCTTCTCTCACTGATCGAGCTACCACCTCTCAGGGAGATGGAGCTATTAAGCTAATGGGAGAGCTCCCATCGGCACAGAGAAGTGGTCAGCAACAGGGTAATCCACTGGTGGCCACAAGAGATTGTTTACACTGATCGTCCACAGTCACGGCTGCCCACAGCGCCCAGTGGCCATGATTCACCGTTTCCAGCCAATGGGACCTGCACAGTGTGGACCACAGGGACGTGCTGGCTGCCGATTCCCACAGCTCCCATTGGCTGAGAACGGCAAACCTCAGCCACTGGGAACTGCGGGAGACCATGCCTGCGGACAGTCAATGTAAACAAACTGTCTTGTGGCCCGCCAGCAGATTACTCTCACGGGCCACAGGTTGCCCACCACTGGCATAAAGCATCCTCAACAGATGCGCAACAGCAACGCAGCTGAATTGGTGCAGCTGCGCCAAAGCAAATTTGTAGTAGAGACCTGTCCTAAGTTGTCCAAGATAACCAAAATCCAATTCAGCCTGTTACATAAAATTGCTTATAAAGTTAAAGACAGGAAGCCTGAATTAGTCCAAATGAAAAGTTCTACTGATACCACCCAAGGACCAGGTTAAGATTGTGACTGGTAAACAAATGGAATCGGAAATAAATGGACCAAAATTGGTGTGTCATAAATTAGGCCTAATTGGTGGACAAAATAATCAGGGGGATGGACTATTTTGCCCATTACCCCCTTAGGAGAAGGATTTAAAAAAAAAGACTTGGATAGCAGGAATCATGGTGCTAGGCTAGAAGATCAATGGGCTGAAAGGAGTAAGCTTCACAGTCATGGCTGCCACCCCCACAACCCATTGTGGAACCACTGGGCCTTTATCACCCTGATCCTGACAGATGTCCTGACCAGACCAGGGCAGAGACAGGGATCCAGATGGCATCACCAACTCCGCCAGCTTCAACTAAATCCTGAACAACTCCTAGAATGAGAAACTTGTGTTCGTGCTCTCACCACTTCCTTTCATGTATTATTTTCCTTCCCACCACCTTATTTCTTCTCTTTCCTATCTCTCCCTTCTGTTTAAAGGAGTCTAGCTTAGCCAGCCAATACTGTCTCTTCGCAACAATGCGGTGAGCCTATGACCAAAGAAGCAGCAAAAAGCCATGCCCTAAACAGCCCAATGCTGGAACAAGGTTTCAAGCAAGAGTCAGCACAAGGTGTAAGACCTCACAGGTCTAGAACCTTGGCTGGCAGAGCTACCAGGCTCTATGCTGCCAGCCAGAGGTAGCTGTAACCAGATTGTTCTCCACTGCCCACAATTTTCTGTGGACACGGACCATGGAAAGTACTACCAGAAAGCATCTAATACACAGCAGTCTCATAGTTCCTGATAGGCTCCCCGCCCTATATAAACCTAAGGGGAATTCCAGGAAATATCCAGTAAGTGTCCAGTATGGATCTCCTGTAGCTGCCATGATCATTTGTTTCTCCTGGCTTCGACCTCAGCTTGATTTGGACTTTGCCTTCTGACTTGGTCCCTGAAACCTGACTTGGACTCTGACCCTTGATATTAATGCTGGCCTGGACCCTGATTATCTTTCCTTCCAGCCTCAGGTTTGCCCCTGCTCTGACCCTTGGTCCTGACTGCCCTTGTCAAGTTCCTGTCATAAGAGACAGAAGCTGAATTTTCTAATCTTTGCTGTGTCTTGTGCATGTTTATCTTGTTTTGTCTCCAAGGAAGTGGGATTGGACTCTAACAACAAGACCATCTCAAGTAGCTTCTCTTGTTCCAAAAAGACAGTTAATTCCATCCAAGACTGTAAAAGCTCAACAACTAAAGGGAATAAAGAATATTGTTAAAATGGACACCTTATTTGATATTTTACATTTCAAAGGCTTTAATTGCTTTTCCTTTTCTCTATCTTTAATAAATGGTTAAAGATTTTTAATGTTGATTGTTGTCATTAGCCTAAGCAGGCCAAAGTCTCTGGACTGAAGAGCCTGAACCATATTTAATTGTTTAGTGTTGTACAGTGACATGCTGTAGGGAGCCAAGGTGGCTTCCCTCCGAACTTGAGGGTAAAGAACCACTCTCTCAGCCTAAGCGGGCAGGCCAGGCCGAGCTTACTCCACCCACCCACCCCAGAAGAGGAGGGGTGGAACAGGAAGTACAAAAGGCGGGGCCCTTAGCCCAGTCAGGGCAGCACCAGGAAAGGAGGCAGACACAGACCGCTGGCTGCTCCCTTCAGACCCTGCTGCCAGGCCAGGGGAGGCCCTGGATCAGATGAAACCTGACCTGGAGGAAGGACTGGGGCTATCAGGACTGCCTGCTGCCGAGTACCTGGAGGAACTTGAGGAGCCTGACACAGAGGGGGAGCTGAAGCTGCCAGCAGCTGAGTACCTGGACGAACTGGAGGGACTGACTCATTGGGTCAGCGGGGTCCCTCTGCAACACACTGACCAAACAGACTCCCCACACTGTGCAGTTCTGTCCCTGGGCTCCTTCCCACCCGGGACCCCGTTGACCCAGTGGCGGGACCCTCGCCTCGCCATTGCCAGGGCCCTGGGCTGGAACGCAGTGGAGTTGGGTGGTCTGCGTTCCCTTACCCCGGCCAACCTGCCTCGGGTAGCAGAATCCCGACCATGCTGTAGACTTTTGCCGGTGCTCCCCTGCCTGAAGGGCATGCTAGAGACACTTGCCGGACACAGCCCTTCCCCCAATCAAAGACAGAAGGGAAGACGCGGGGCCAGTCTCTCTCTGCTTCTGGCCACGCGGCTCTCCCCCCCAGCCTCCAAAGCAGCTGCAGCTCTGGGGCTGGCAGACTGCAGCTGTGCCGCTTGGCCCCGCCCCCCACAGCAGGCTGTGGCCACGCCACCTGGCCTGTTGGAGCATCCTGCAGTCATGCCGCCCAGCCCAGCCCAGCAGAACATGCTGCAGCCGTGCCACCCGGTCTGGCCCGCTGGAGCAAGCTGCAGCCAGGCCGCCCGGCCCAGCCCACTGGAACATGCTGTGGCCACGCCGCCTGGCCCAGCCCGCCGGAGCAGGCTGCAGCCACGCTGTCCAGCCTGTCGGAACAGCTCCAGCCAGGCCAGAGACATCCTCCCCTGGCCCTCCCCAGATAAGGTGGGAAGGGATGGGATGGGGAGAGTGTGGGAGTCCAAGGCTAGGGGTGGGGTCATGTGGGAGGTGGTCACAGGGGTTCCTCCTCTGACTCCCAGCTTCTCCCCTACAAAAAAATTTCCCCACCAGTTGCTGTCCTAGCCTGTCAGGGTAAGCAGCTGGCACGCTGGGACACTTTGTTTACTTAGGTTTACCTCTGTGCCTGCAGATGCGCAAGGTAAACAAACCATCTCGGCCCCCCAGCGGCTTATCCTGATGGCCTGGCAGCCAAAGTTTGCTGACCCCTAAATTATAAGGTCAGCTTATAAACGGGTCATAAATTTTTCCATTTTTACTTATCCATTTTGGGGGGGTCAGCTTATAAACGAACCAGCTTATGATCAAGTATATACAGTACTTGTTTTAGTCTGTGTCTATATAACCATACAGCTGAAAGCTACTTCTGTAGCATCTTTTTTCACACTCATTGACTTTAACAAGGCCACATTACTTTGAAGTATGAATTGTATGATTTGCACATCTGTAATGTCTAATTCAAATTATTCTGGAATTCGTTGTCAATAAAAGACTAAAAATATCTGAAAATCAAGTTAGCTGTTTCATTGTTTAATTCTTTTGTTAGGGGAAAACCACAAAATGACATTAACAAGAAGAATATTTTCTGTGAAAGAACAACAAAGCGTAGAAAAGAAACTTAGCTTGACACCATGCTTTGTCCTTCAAGCCTATTTTTTTTTTAATTTGCTTGCTTTAATTTAACTTGCCTTTGCTTTCTTGGCTGGTATCTGAAATTGATTTATACGCAATACCACATTCCATTGTTATACTGATGTCATCTATAGCAACAGTGGCATTCTCTGATAGAACAGTGGCTTGTAAAATGATCTATA
This sequence comes from Chelonoidis abingdonii, assembly GCF_003597395.2. Lineage (NCBI taxonomy): Eukaryota > Metazoa > Chordata > Testudines > Testudinidae > Chelonoidis > Chelonoidis abingdonii. Next base: position 41,785,156 of record NC_133770.1, read on the forward strand.
ATGACAAAGAAACCTTATTAAATTTGACATTACAAAAGGAAATATTGTTTCTTTATAATGCCCGGTATCTGTATGGAGAGTAAATACCATCTACAACCATCACAGTTTTGAAGAACACCATTAGCCAGTGAAAGAAACATATGGTCGAGTTTAGCATGGTAAGACTCAAGGCAAAAACTTACAACTAAACTCTCAAAGACATAAACTACTTTTACAGAGAGTTATGGAACCTAAACAACCTTGTTTCAACCCTAAGCGATAATAATCATCACTTCCTGAATGTACTGTCTTCCTTGTGGAACCATTAAGTTATATGCCTTTTTAAATGAGCTATTCAGGGTAACCAAATGTGGTGGTTTACAACTCAATTTAATTGAGACATGAGTTCATTTATACCATGTCTGCTCAGATCAATAAGACATTTCCATATAAGAAATACATACAATGTAATGTGTGCATATAAAAGATACTTTTAAACACATAGTGCCCCAAACTCCCTGCCAGCTAGCATGGTAAAAAAAAAAAAAGAAAAAAACCCAACATATTTCATACCTGAAAGTCACTACAGGGCTATATTGATTCACTTAACTACACTCTCTCATTCAGGATATCACAGATGTTTTTGTTTCTTAGCCTTATTTTAAAAAGTTTTCTTGATGATAAAAATATGGAGGGGGGGGAGTGGCTGGCACATTTATGAAGCAAGGCATGTTCACACGATCGTCCAGCCATGAAATGCCTTAGGAAAATTTTTCAGAGCACCCCAGATCAATTGCCTGATCCAAAATAAAGGCAAAACAGTTTCCAAGGGGCCATTCCAGCTGGCAGGAATCACTGGGGCATTGGCACATTCTTGCCACACCCCTGCACAGTTAAGAACGGTGTAGGAGCTACTGTGGCAGTGCTATATAACCCAAGGATCCGCCCACATGCAGGAGGAATTTTCATATGGCCAGATCAACCAGATTAATGGTGACTTTATGCTGGTGGAGTGATGCAAATCTACCAAAAGATCTGCCCCTATATCTTCTAGAAGTCAAATTCTGTGCTAAAAGACATGCGGGACTTGTGATGGAGTATGATTATGTCCCACCATGTGCTTGAAGGGAGATTGCCTTGTCCCACTCTTGTAGTCAAAACTGAGTGCCCATGGTTAATGTGTCAGGGCTCTGGGGCTATTTAACCCTCAGCCTGGTCCTTTGTGCCTATTGGTGGGAATCTCTACATGTCAGTCTCTGACCATATCCAGAAAGGAGAGTATTCAGCTAAGGAATCCATGTTTCCTAAACCGATGTAGCACTGGAATTTCAGGAAGTACCAATGGAGGCTTGCTGTGGATCTTACCTCAGGATATGATAACATAAGACAGCACTGTAGAGCAGTTTTCATGATGATATTTGATATACCATCCCTAAAGACCATACTTCTGTAATGTATGTTGGGCCCAGAGCTTGACTGGCACAGTAATCTGATTTCTAGTACCATACTGTACTCTTAGGAATGGGCACAATATTTCTAGGAGAGCTGACTACTTTAGATACATTAAAAGGGTAAATAAAATTTTTAGAGATCTCCTATATAAGCTAGTTTGATCAGGTATTCTATGTGTGACCTATCTATATCTCTGTTCCATAATTTACTTTGATTTTACCAGAATAGTTGTCAAAATAAGGTAGATTCCAAAACAGGATCTCTTTTCAGTTTGGGGTCATTACAACATTCTCCAAAGACTCATTGCAGGAAGTGATTCTAATGTTATTCAGCAATAGTATCACTGAATGGCCTCTTTTCAGAAAGTAAAAGAGGCAAGAATTTCCATGTCAATATGGAATGAAGCATGTGAAATTATTGCAGATTTTTTCTAACAATATTAATGAAACATCTAATGATAAAAACAAAACCTATAAATGTGAAGACAATTAATTCTAATATAAGAAAATTACTGACATACTAAAGAAGTGTGCAATATATAATTGCTGATTTGGGAATGCTTAATGCTATTGCTTTTGTCCTCTTGGTACTGATCTGATAAAATAAGCACATTGTTAACCTCTAATGATGTTCAAACAGCTTCCTGCACAGCAGAAATTGGGTTGATTAAATTCCTCGATTCTGCTAAAGTGTCAACAGTTTGCGTCACCCACTATGGAAAAGAATTCCATGAGGAAAACTTAAATGTATTTTCCATATTACGGTGCCACATGAAGGATTATATTTAATGTGGGAGCTAATGACCAATTTGCAGAATCAACACTGAGGATGTATCCTATGCGTGAGCGTGGATGAAACATTAATTTTGTAGTGGTCTAGAGATCTGACCCTGGTACCATTAAAATAGAAAAAAAACTCTGTAAGCCAGGTTCTCAAATTGTGCTCTATGGACTACAAGTGCATCATGGAGCACTTGCTGATCCCATGCTGTTGACTATCCTCCTCATTTGCACATCCTAAATAGCATCAAATAAAGGAACAAGTGCAAACACTTTCCCTGTACAATTTTTCTATTTTTACTGTAGTAGCCACAGGCACATTATCAATTATGACTGGGAGGTGAAGTGGTCCAAGTGACCTGAAATGAGCGGAAAGTTGCTCAACAACTAATCAATTGTGATATCTCTGCAGCAATCTCCTTATGGAAAAGTTTGAGGACCCTGGCTGTAATCCATAGTTTGACAGTTTTTATTATGAAGGTGGCATACAAAACATAAAGACCAAAACAGGAAGATTCCTTTGCTAAATGCTTCACATTTTAGTTGGTGACTGATTCAACAGTTGTTTTCTACACCTAATTAAATACAGGTACGAGATAATCTGAAAGTCAAACTAAACCCCGTGGCAGAAGATCAATGCTGCAAGTATTGATTGTTACTGCCTGAAATGTCCAGGACGCTGCATTCAGCCTCCCTGTAACCAACATCATTAGCCACTAATTTTTGAGTATAATCATAGAATTATAGAAATGTAGGGCTGGAAGGGACCTTGAGAAGTCATCAACTCCAGCCCTATGTGATGAGGCAGCAACAAGTAAAACTAGACTGTCCTGACAGGTCTTTGTCCAACCTGTTCTTGAAAACCTCCAGTGATGGGGATTCCACAATGTCCCTTGGAAGCCTATTGCAGAGCTTAACTACCATTATAATTAGAAAGTATTTCCTAATGTCTAACTTAAATCTTCCTTGCTGCTTATTTAGCCCATTACTTCTGGTCCTTCCTTTAGCGGATGTAGAAAACAATTGATTACCATCTTCTTTAAAACAGCCCTTTACATATTTGAAGACCTATCAAATCCTGCCCCCAGTCTTCTTTTCTCAAGACTAAACAAGCCCACTTTTTTCACCTCATAGGACAGGTTTTCTCAACCTTTTACCACGTTTCTGTCTCCTCTGGACTGTCTCCAATTTGTCCATATATTTCTTAAAGTGTGGCACCGAGAATTGGACACAGTGCTCCAGCTGAGGCCTCACAAATACAGTACTGAGTAGAGCGGGACAATTACCTCCCATGTCTTGCTTACAACAGTCCTATTAGAACACCCCAGAATGATATCCACAACTGCATCACAAATACTCATCCCATTTTTTTCATCATAAATGTGTGATTTTAATGCATAAACTTCTGAAACATTGACATTCCTCTTTTATTTCCACATCTATAGAAAAAGCTTAAAGGAATTCTTTATAAAAATGTAAGCACAGATTATTTTAAATTACGGGAATAAATTAATTCTAAAAGCCATATTGGAATAACTATTTGTACACAAAATAAATATAATTGCCAACACAGTTACCTGGAAAGATGGTGATATTTCCTCAGGTTTGCTTTCTATAAGAATATTTGCTTTAGTCCACTGCCTCTTGGACAAACCTGTCATGTCGCTTAGTTTTTGCAAATCCTCACCAAGGATGGTTCTCTTAAAGACAGAGACCTGGGAATCCTGAGACAACTGATACCAAAGTATTATCTGTTGAAAGAAATATTTATTAAATGTGTTGGAGAGATTGCCAACATACAGCAATTTCAATATAGATTTATATCATAATATAAACTAACTTTGCATATGCAGTATCACTATTGTATACACACCCACAGATCTAAATGCAGCAGGCATACAGGAAACACACTTTGAACATATAGGATCCGAAGGGATGGCAATTTGTGTCAAAAAAGTAAAGCCATTATAAATATGTAACTATGATTTTAAAAATGTATTTCCATCATAACCTATAGACATCTATCTATGATTTCCCTTACCTCACTGGGGGCTCCCATCAGGGAACTCCACCAAAAACAATTTTTGTTTTCAAAATTGTACCCTGAGACATGGGTGAAATACCTGAAAAGGCAGACTAAGCCAAGCTTAAGGAAAGTCAGAGAATGATGTAAAACCATGAAATACCACACGCATCCCCAGTCTTCATCTGATCCTCAGTTTTTAGGAACAATTCCATAAACCTTCCAGGAGCTGAAAATTATGGGAGAGGATTTTTTTTTTAATTATTCTACCAATTCCCTGAAATGTAAGTGCAGGGTCAAAGCTTGGGAAGAGGAGACAACAGGATTGAAGCACCTGGAAAGACTGATGTGGCAGGCATGGAAACCCAGGAAGACAGAAGACAACTCTTTAGCCCTCTAGACAGCACTGTAATACTAGGATTGTTGGCTCATATATCCTGGCCTAGTTTCATTAAGTAGTATTCTGAAAACCATTCTGATCACAAGAACTGGAGAGAAATACAATTTTCAAAGAAACTACGATTGTCTTATTTCTTCTCATAAGTTTTTCCGTTTTTTTAGATACTGAAAAGCTAGAATCCCCCAACTGGAAAACTCTCCATTCACTGCAAGCCCTAGATAGTTGATAATCACTGAATGCAAATGAAGGGATACTCAGCTGGTGAATATAACTGGCTATTAAACAGTCTCTTTTCCAGTTCTTTATCCATTCTTTGTGCTGAGTTTCCACAGTGTTCCTTGGATCGTCAGATTACATAGAAAATGTTCTCCAATTTACCTGTTCTTAAATTACAGGCTGTAAGCAAAAAGATGTAAAGAACTCAAACCATTTTAGGTTAACTACTACATAGCACTCTTGTTCTGGAGACAGTTGGTGGCTGCCAGCAAGTCTGTCTTTGGTCTATAGGCAATCACAGTTCTCACTGAAGCTGAGGGGTGGGGTAACTATCTTTCATTCAGGCTAAGGCCTAGGAGCACTCTGCCAGTATAGCTATGTTAGTATACCATGCCAGCAAAGTGATCTTAGTATGGACACAGCTTATACTGGCAAAATTGAACTTTCACCTGTAGAGTTTATTCCAGTTCTCCCAAACAAAATAAGATATATCAGCAGAAACACAATTTTGCCCATGTAAGCTGTATCTACACAAGGAGATTTTGCCAGCATAGCTATGTCTGTCAGGAATCACATCTCATGACACCCCTGACCAGCACAACCATGCTGGCAGAAGTCTGTACTGTAGACATTGCCTAAGTGGAAGAAACAATTAAGCCCCTTTCTGAGTAAGACAGCTGAATTAATAGATGCCACCGCCTAATGCGTTGGGCTGCACAGGAAGGCCTGAGCTAGAACTAACGTAGGGACAATAAGAGGGTTTTCTCTGGGACTGGTTGAGTATACAGGGTCTGGGGCATTAATTTAGTTGCAGCTATATGTATCATCATCAGCAAACAGGACCAGAATGCAAGCAGACAGGAGGAGAAGCAGTGTGATTGAAGCCCTGGGAGGAAGCTAAGAGAAACAAAGCTTTTTTTGAGCAGAGCAATGACTAGAAAGACAGGGTGGGAAACAACAAGCAAGGAAACTGCCTCTTGTTTGTTCCCACCATGTTCAGGGAAACAGGATTGTCATGGTGCAGGCCATCCCTCTATGCCCCTTGCTGTCAAAGATGGAGATCTGGATGAGTTCTGCCTTGATTTCCTCTTCCCCAGGGTCTAAATAAGTCCAAGGAGGTCTTCTGTTACTAAAGAGGCTCCCCCTTCAGAAGGTCTCATTTATTAACAGAGAAAGACCAACACAAAGTATAAGCAAGACCTTCGCTCAGCTACCCCACAGCAAAGCTTCCACATGTGGGTTTGTCGGTCTTATATCATGGCCTTTTAGTCACAGGGTACTCTCATGTTGAATTTCTGATCTAGGGGTAAAACCTCTGCAGGAGCACTCTGCCAGCTGCCACTCACCCAAGCCTGGGTGGAACGGGGCAAGCACCTGCACCCCAGCCTCATTTCCCCGGCAGTAACACTGGTGAGGTGTAGTGGGGACTGCGGGCGGAAGGGGTGGGGAGCGACCCCCATTTTCTCTGGCCCTGTGCCCCACAAAATGGTAATCTACCACTGATTAAAGTCTCACAAAGGAGAAACCAAACCAGCTGGGCTTTCATAAGCGTTCCACAATTTTGCATATTAATGTTCACTGCTAACTATTCAACTTTAGTTCCCTACTGTAAATTAAACTATGTCCTAAAGTTGTTGGTGTGCAATACTGTCACTTGCTACCTCTCTGGAGGAAAGCTGCTCTAAAGATGGATGATTTGTAAACACCGGTGGGAGCAAGTCTAGGAGGATTAACATTTTAGTTGAAAATATTAGCAGGCTTTAAAATTTAAGGCAGGTGAAGGAAGGGCTCTTGTGCCTTGTCACACATCGGTGTGCAAAGTGGGGATGGGAACTACCAGGTACAGTGGCTGCACACAAACCCAGTTCTTGTATAAAAGGTGGTTAAGGTTCCGTGAGTTTAATGTCATCTGTCACACCAAACTTTGTGAAGATGGCGGAGCAGCGTCCCTCTTCCGACACAGCACCAGCGGGCAGGCTGGCCCCACACAAGGAGGAGTGCAAGCTGAACCTTCCAAAGGATATAACTAGCACCTGCTCTTCCCCTGTGCTCTGGGAGACACCTTGCCCATCTCAGACACAATGCTTCCAGGAATTCCTGCAGGGGCAGTATGGTGGCAATGCTTTACAGCCACATTCTGACCCTCTTATTTCATTTCATGGGGGAAGATGCTCAGAGAGTGGTTTTCATTTGACTCGCTGCACTCTGTAAAGTTGCAAGAATTAAAAGGGGAGTTCCTCATGCTCACTCTATCCCCTTTTAGACAGGTGAAAGCATTAGATTGGCATAAACAGGCTCTAAAATCCCTAGATCCTGCTGAGGTAGGATTCCTTCAGTATGAGAAACAAGGGAGACTCTCTCCCTAACATCCCATTGCAAACCATTCATTTTTGTTGACATTCTTCTACTTTTCAAAACAGAAAATTCCTAAACCAAAAAAAATGTATTTCATCTTGAAATTTTCATTTTGTTTTTCATAAAATTGAAACAAGTCAAAATTTTGACATTTTATTTTCCCACTTTTTTTTGCCTTTTTCACCAGTGAATGCAATAGAATGAATGATGTTTAGGATTTTGGAGGTTTTCACAACTTTCTTTTTTTCCACTCTAACTTTTCAACTTTAGGAAAGTTACACAGTGGCAAAAGGAAAGATGAAATACTATAACTTTGTGAGCATATAATTTCCCAAAAGTTTGAAGAGCTTTCAAAAGTTAAAGATGGGGAGAGGGTGAAACTCTCCCTTCTCCCACTAAAACCTGCACAATATTTATTGTTATTACAATGTTTGCTGTGTTCTGTGGCAAAAAGGGGGAAAAAACCTCAACATTTCAAAAATTAAGAAAAATATATATGTTGTGATCATTTTTGGAAGAAAAAAACAAAACAAAGTTCAGTTTCAAACCCTTCAAATTTCCAAAACTTCTCACAAAATTGTTTTTCCATTTTTCTACCAGCCTAACTCCTGACTGTCAACTCTGCTGATTTCTCTCTCACTGCTGGCTTCCCAGTCCTCCTTGCCATCTCATTCCTCTCCCTACTGCTAATTGCTCTTGTACTCCCCTGCATAGCTGCAAGATTGAGCCCAGGTTGTGCAAGTTGATTGACTATGATGTGCTTAGTGGATACTGATGATGTGTCAAACACTGCATTGATCAACGTATAAAACCCATCCACCTCAAATTATTTTCAATTAAAATGTTAGGGTATTTTTTATACATGGTGTGAGACTGAACACCCCCCAGTTAACATTCATCATGATTCACAACTGTTGAGACATTTATACAGATAGTAATGGAACTCCCACCATGGAGATGTCAATGTAAGGGGATTTCCTGGCTGGGGGAGAGATGACAGAAAGGCTCTATGCCAATCTGTGATGTGGGAGGTGTGCTAGGCTAACTCTCAAGGGAATGGATAGGGTTATTCTTGGCTGTCCACAGTCTCTAGGAGAGTAGCCCCAGTGTAAAAGGAGAATGGGCTGAGGTTGCTCTAAGCTAGACTGGAGACTGGCCAACTCCCAGACATCAAGCAAGACGAAAGCTGTGTTTGTCCCGCTCTCTACCCCATCCCCATGCTCATACATTAATCTTAGCCAGAATAAAGAATCAGGCCCTATGATCACTTGTTCCACTACTGAAATACAGCCAATTTTTCAACCACAGCAACTATAACAGCATTTAGCAGCACCACACAACACCTGAGGACATGAAGTGATCACAGTTCATACCAAACAGCTACCTGACAATGGACAGAGTCAAAGGACAGCTTAGTAAGGATAGGACTCCCAAGGCGGGACATGACAGGTTTCGTGTTTGCCTGCAGTGATCCTCCAAAATAAATGAATGATCCTGAAAAATAAAATCAATGAAATGTTAGAATCAGTGTCCCACAATGGTGAACATTTATCTGAGAGAACTAGCCTTTCCTTAATGATCTCCTCATGCATGTTGAACACCTTCATTTATTCTAACAAGTGGAGTAGCATTCTCTTCCATTAGTGCCTCATAGACCGCTAGGGAAATTTTGGCTGCCCCTGTATGAGTCTGAAAGGACTCTCCCCTACTCCCAGTGGTCCCATGTGGGAAGTCCTAAGTACAAGGGAGTGGGACATGTGGGAGAAGAAGAAACTAGTGACTCCAGCAGCACTCAGCACTCTAAAGGGTATGTAACTGGGCTGTTCGGAGTCAAGGCTAAGGGTCTTCCCATCATTGTGCCTGAAAGTGCTCAGAGGCCACTGTTGAGGGAGCAAACACTGGACATCTGCAAAGAAAGCTCAAATGCTGGGGTCCAGCACTTCTCCAGAGAGGTTCTTCTTGAATCTGCCATTCTCAGACAGAAAACTTCAGACGTCTCTCTCTCTCTTCTGTCAAGCACTACAGCTGCCCAGCTATCCCATTCCTCCACATCCCACTTCTGGAATGGGTCCAGTTCTCAGGGTGCAGGAAGGGTGCACCACTAGGAGTGCAGAGAGCCTGAGAGATCAAAAAAAAATACAGACCTCATCTGGGAGCTCCAAAAGACACACTTTAATTGGTTTTAAATAGTGGTGTAAATAGTGTTTAGAATCAAACACTGAATTTCAATGAAATTCAGATTAGGTACAGCATTCAGTTTATCCTTAACAAATTCCCACGGCAGCCTAGCAGTGTTTAGGCATGTTAACAATGTTGTGAACCAATGAAATAAGTTATATTTTCTCCTGGGGTCCGCAGGCCTGACATTGTTGTCTGTGCTAATGGGGATGAAAGCTTAATTAAAGATCTAATCTGAATTCTGGCAAACTAACCGCCTTTGGACTGGAACTAGAACAGATGTGCTCAAGACAAAGGTAGGAAAGGATAAACATCTTCAAGGGCCCCTGAAGCGGCACATTTTAGGAGCCATCAATGCTGCCTTCACTGAATACTGAAAAGTTTTTCATGAAAGTCTATGCAAAGTAACACCAAAGACTCATTCTTGCCCACTGAACACTCATCGCCTTGTATCTTAGAAAATGAGTTACTGTACTGGAACAATTATGCACAGTAGCCATTTCCCCAGTGATCCATGGGAATGGAGCAGAGGGTTGGATACAGCCCTAAGTGAATAATGGCATACACAATTATATAAAGGTTTAGATTTACTCTGGCTGGTACAGAGAGGTGCCAGGCGCACCTTCCTGAACAAACAAAGCCTGCTACTCTCCACAGCATCAGGGAAGCCATCCTCACTGATAAGCAGGCAGTGTTTTCTCTGGTACTTCATGGGGGACAGCATCAGTCAGTAAGTGAGGCTCCATAGTATCCCTGCCAGCAGAGATTGTTGAGGATACATCCTATCCTGAGCCAGCATTACTCACTGGTCTAGGTGTACTGCTCGCCTCCTCCAGCAGAAGGAAATTGTGGCCATATCACACTTCTATAATTTCCTGCTGGCAGAATTATTGCAACCAGAGGCACCCTACCTCTTGTTAAATGCTGACAGGAGCTGGCATAAATCAGGAGTGAATCTACCCAGCTGAACTGAAGAAACATGGAGAACTACTAGTGAGATCCTCACTCCTCCCCACTCCAGCCCCTTTACACTGTTTAAAAGGGTCAGAATAGTGTAAAGGGGCCCTAAAATCCTCATATCTAAACAGGTGAGGCTTCCCCATGCAGGCAAGGTGATGGACAGCCATAAAGAGTGTCGGGATGGGGCTGAGGTTAGGAGGGATCTGTTAAGGTGGGGCCACAGCATGGCAGGAATTATAGACATCTCTGCTACTCATAGGGTAGCCTGAGGAGGCTGTTTCAACTTAATCAGGCTTCCAAGACTGACCAGGTTATGCCTTGGACTCCTCCAGCTCCTCCAGATTAGGAGTGCACAAAGGTGGCTTCAAAACTCCTCAGCATCCTTTTCTTGGGCTGTAAGTTCTATGTTGTGCCTCTTAATTCTGCAGGGTTTGAATGGAGTGCAGGAAATAATGTGTGGGACCACGTACTGAAAGTTTGGAATAAAATGAAATATTGAAGAGCTGCTCATTAAGTGAGCATTGCCCATCCTTGTACCCAGAAAGAGGCATGGATCCTGTGGAAAGAACAGTATGGATCATGTAATTAAAGACTGTATCATAATGCATACACATAAGGAAGCCAAATTAAGGTGGCACAGGTGACCTAAATTCTGGCTTTTCCTAATTGCTAATTGCTTGACTTTTGCAATATTAACATGGTTTTTTGTATGTAATATATGTCTAATATTTTTAAAAACTCATTTGAATAGTAGTGGAAAAGCTTTATCCAAAATTGGTCTTGGAACAAGCCCTAAAGGTGGTCAGGCTTCAAATTAGTCTATTCTCCTCTGGACATTGCATAATAAATCCTATATTTTGATAATGCTGCAATCATAGAATGCTTGACACTGTAAGTTATTATGTAAGATGTTTTCAGAATTGCACAATGCTGTGTAAAAGTATTTACTTTTGCAAAAGAATGCAAATGGCCCTCTTTATTTAAATTCCTCTTCCTCTGCTGAACACACTGCACAACAGCAATGAGGTAGCTACTGACTGAGGTAGAGAACAATGCAAAGGATACTGCACATGCTCTGCCTGTCCCAAGCAGAAGTGATCAGTGTGACTGTACTGTAGAAAAAGAAAACTGTTTAAATTATTTACTGAGGATTCAGTCCTGGCTTCAGTGGAAAATTTACTTGAGAAATAACTAAAATAATAGGCTCTGTGTGAATACTCGATATAATCGTGGTTTACTGTATACGTGAAAGAAGTTGGCTGTCTCTGTCCAATGAGCAAGAAATCAAAACCAACTTTACAACCAATGTTATTAATTAGCACCTCATTGGCTGTCTCAAAGAAATTAATCATGATATAGGCATAGAAACTAAACTCCCATGACTTCTCTGGGGACTTCTCAGGAAGAGCACAACTGAGGAACATTAAGGGGACAGAGGGAATAAGCTTGTACGGATGCTATCCATGTTACATATATTGTGTAGTTTTTAGTCTCCAGTGCTGTCAGTGAGGCATCATTCATGGGCATTAAAATTAAGGGAAACTATGCAAGAGAGGCTCACCGTGTTCACTGTTGGTTGTATGATCTCTGTTGGGAAGTTTTGTGTCATTGGAAGTCTCTCCTTTTATTATATTCCACTTAGCATCTTCTGTATTTAATGGCTTCCATCCACAAAAATCAGACTAAAAGTTACACATAGTATAATTTGCTATTGTAAGCAGAAGAATAAGGAAAATCATATATAACAGTTTTATGCTGGAATTGTCACTCTTATTCTCCTCAAGTGTAAACTAGTCTGCCCTATTTTTTTTAAAAAAAAGAACAAATGGTATGTTTATTGCAATCTGAATCACTTTTTTGGGAGGAGGCGGGGGGAGGGGGGAATAACCAATGTTCTAAAAGTGTATGTGACATGCTAAACAGGTTTGTCCATCCTCAGTTGTGATACATGTAATTCTAAGAAGAAAAGCCTGTATTAATTAAGAAGTTCTTGATTTTAAAGGTGAAATCTTAATGGAGTTCTGTCAACAGGCGATTCATTTGCAAGTAGTTACAAATACTTCCTGAAATCACTAAAAAGGAAAACTTTTTACAGGAGAAAGCTCATTAAGAATGTATGGTAAAATGTTTATGGGCCTAAATAATTTAGAATAATTGAAAGTCAAGGGAATTTAAGGCCTAAGTGCTTAAGTCACTTTTGAAAATAGGATTTAGGCTCCTAAATCACTTAGACACCAGCTAATTTTACCCAAAACATACAAGGCAATTAAACTACAATCAAGTTGTCTAAATGGCTTCAGATTAGACCAACACTGGCTGTATAACAACATTGCACTCTCTCAATTTTCTACTTAACTCAAAGAAGGCACTATCTCTGGAATTACAGCCAAATTAAATAATTTATTAGTATAATACATTATCAAAGTTTTCTTCTCAAGCACAGAACAACAATCTGGAAATGTATTATACCTTTCTAAATCCTTTAGGGCATTTATCACAGTTGTGGCAAGTACCGTAGGGATTGTACACATCTGTAACAAAGATCCAAAAGCATTTATTACATCATGCAACTATCATTCCAGATTACATTTAGTGCTCTGCTTTTCACAGTTTGCAAACACAAAATAGAGTACTGCTCTGCTCACATGACTCAGCAATAAGATTCCTCACACTACGCAGACAAAGGCTCTCCCAACTACTGATAAATCCTATGCTAAGAAACAAAACACTTAAATCAGCACCACTGAATTAGATCTACAATGCACATTTAATTTTAATCTAATACACTGGTCCCCATTTACTATAGTATAGTAGTTAAAGATGGTACTTATATTATTAAATTTATCTAATTAAGAAATGCTTAGGCTTTTGACAAGGTATCTTGTTAATTAGACTTCAATTGCTAATACACTAAAGTAGAGTATGCAAATTGCCATCCAGTTTAAGCTATCTTGCTGTGTACTAATTAAATACCCAGATCCCTAGGCATTATGCTTACTTAGGCAGTCATTTGATGTGGACAGTATGAAAAAAAAAGAAAAATGCATTTAGATTTGCTTTACTTAAACAAATATCTATTTCTTCTGCCCCCCCACGTCCTCCTCCAAACCCTGGCAAAGATCTTCTGCATGAGAAACTGTAGACTTGTCTACACAATCAGCTAGTACACAGCAAGCCAGAGTTTAAATCTATAGCATACTAGTTTGCCACACAATAATTGGCCATGTGGACCCTGCAACAACACACTAAGAGTACTAACAGCAGCAGCTCAAGTACACTACACAAGTTGAATGTGGTAACAGGGTCCACATGATAACTTAGTGAACAGCAGGCTATTGCACAGTACATTCACACCCTGACTTGCCATGCACTAATGTCCATGTGGACAAGCTCACAGTGCATGGGCTACACGGTACTAATCAAAAAGACTTTCCATAGTAAGTGACTGTGTAAGGATACTACTATTTGTATAGCATTATCCAAGTGTTAGAATATTTATACATTAGCCAGAAGTCTCCTCTTGTAAGGGACAGACCTGTCCAAACCTAAAATCCCTGTTTAATTACATAAGTGGTGTTAGATGTTCGGCTGTGTGTATGTGTGTTTTTTGTGTGCTATCCCAGCTCTGCTCAGATAGTTGGCACAGCAGACCTCAATCGAACTGCCCAATGATCACAAGACTTAAGTAGCAAAGGTGCCTGGCCAGGTTTATTGTCAACAAAGCGTGATAATAGCACCCAACAGACTCTACAAGGATACTATGACATATGTGCCCATGACAATGGATGCAGCTCAGTCAGTGGCGGGACTTTCCACTTTCCTAGGCTGGACAAAGGGTTAAGGTGAGGTATTCCAATATTTATAGACAAACAATCTAGGAACAACAGCTTACGTATTACCTTACGCATTTTATGACATTATTGTTACCCCCCCCTTGTACTTTCCTCCTGATGTTACAGACAAAACATTCCTATTCACCATCTGTCTTTGTACTTTCACTCCTAATGTTTTAGATGAAATATTACTATTCATCACTTTTGTCAAATCATTTTATCTTGTGCTAGGTTGGGGTGTTCTTGTGCTGGCCTGATGGAATGTATTTACTTATTCAGTGTGTTTTAGTAATGCTAGCAATATTGGTGCCAAGTTTGTGTACTGGACACTGACTTGCAGGCAAGCATCTGCTTTTGACATGGCCAGACTGTTGCTCATAGCATAACTTTTGCTGACTTTAGTTCAGGCCCCAGGCCCATGCTTCAAGCTTTCTTTCTTTCTACTACAATAGGCTGGCTTCACTGTTTGGATTTTAAGTCTGGATATAGATTTCCCTTTTTTAAGAGTCTATATGAAATCAAGACAGTGCTAATGCTGATTAAATATTTTACAGAATGACAGAAAAACCACCTCAGGTAGAATTCCAGAAGGTTCTATCTTATCTCCCTTTTTATTTAATGTGTGCTTAAGTCTAGAGGTGAAAGTAAGCCGGTACGGGACGATACGGAGTACCGGTAAGAAAGTGGCTGCCGGTACGGGCCAATACACAGCCAACGTTAAAGCGCTGCCAAGGCTTTAAGCCCTGTATCGGCAGAGCCACTGACAGCGGGGGAAAATGTTCCTTGAACATTTATATCATAACTAGAGAAGGACTGGATAGAAAACTGATAATAATAGTACCTTGTTTATATAGCAGCTTTCATCCAGAAGGTTTGGATGATTTACAAGATTGTGTAAAATTTTTTTATAACTGATCACATCATCTTTCTTTCCACTTGTTTCTACTCCTATCTATCTAGGCCCCAGCAGCAAGATTCAGATCCAGATAATAAATCCTAAATAGTCTGGAGGGGCACAGAGATTTGTATGATGTTTGTGTTTCAGACTTATCCCCAATTATTTATATGTCTCTTAGGTATTTTTTTTAAAAAAATCTGAGTTTAGATTTTTCTCTAATTTCATCAGTCTGTGACTGAATGACAGCATGTTATCCCTCTGTATCACAGTGCTTTTTGGCATGCTCTCTTTATAAAACAACTTAATTCACTTACAACAGGGGTAGGCAACCTATGGCATATGTGCCAAAGGCAGCACGCAAGCTGATTTTCAGTGACACTCACACTGCCCAGGTCCTGGCCATTGGTCCAGGGGGGCTCTGCATTTTAATTTNTTACTGGCATGCGAAACCTTAAATTAGAATGAATAAATGAAGACCTGGCACACCACTTCTGAAAGGTTGCCGACCCCTGACTTACAACAAGCTGTTGGATCTTCATCACTTCCATTAGAACAGTCCAGCTGGTAATCACAGGCTGATCCACTGGCAACACCCTGGCCATTGGCACAGGTGAACTCCTCTGGGGAGCAGAGCTCCGGTGATTCTGTTGCCCAGTCTGAGAACTGGAGGTTATCCAGACAGATAAACCCTGTCCTGCTCTGAATAGTTCCTTCAAACACAAGCTGTGAGAATTTTTATTGGTTAAAATATTCGTGTAAATATATGAACTAACAAAAGAAAACAGGGATTTTTCTTTCACAAAACGTAAAAGATTTATTATAGATGGCACAGGTAGCTGCCTTTTATAAGGCTTACATTTTAGCTACTTATATCTTTGCCAAACAAACTGTTTAGGCTGAAATTTCCCATGCTGGGTGTCTGCTTCACAATGAATTTTATTTCAAAGGTTCAGCTGCTTCCAAGAGTGTGGCTAGAGAAAAATGTATTGCCCGTGTTAATTTTTTTTTACAACTGTTTCATTAATAAGATGCAGCTCCTCCATGCCTCAGAGCTACTAGTTACCCCACAGGTAGAGGACTATGCTGAAAAATTTGTATTTTATCATGAAATTAAAGACGATCATAATGCACATAGGCCCTGACTTCCCCTCTATGCAGGGAGTGCTCAAACCCTGCTCCACCCCATGCTCTGCCCCCACTCAACTCCTCCTCCTAATCCCCACCCCACCCCATCCCACCCCACCTCTTCTCACCCTCTTCCCCGAGCACACCCCATCCCTGCTCCTGCCCCTCCCTCACAGTGCCTCCTGCATGCCGCAGAACAGCTCAGCAGGGCTGCCAGTGGGTGGGAGGTGCTGGGGGGAGCTTGGCTGCCAGTGTGAGCTAAGCACACATTAATTTTGTTACGTGGCTGCTCCAGCCCAGGAGCACCCACAGAGTTGGCACCTGTGATAATGCATATGCACAAGGAGCGCAAAATTAGGTTGTACAGGCAATCTTAATTTTGGCATTTCCTAACTTTTGAGTACAAATTCAATGTGGGGGGTTTGTTTGTTGTTTTTTTACGTAATAACCCATAGGACATAAGCCTTGTTCTTTATTCAGCTTTATTCAGCTTTGTTACATTACAGTTTCCTTGGCACATAATCTATGCAATGCAAAGGCTTTGTTGTGGTTTGCTCATGAAATGAATTCATTATAGTACACCTAAAGACTAGGGAAACTGATTGTTCAGATACTTTTCAGTAACCAAATATTCTGTCTTTCCCCAGAAGTCTTTTTTTTTTTAAATTGATGGGGTTTGCAAATGCCTTACTTATAAAATACCAGAACAAATACAATATTACTCAAACAAAATTAGAAGAGAGACCATATAATTCACTGAAGATTTTAAGAACTAAATACTGGAAAAAATTTGCATTCTTCTTTGAACCAAAAGAATCAAAGGGGCTATCTCCTCCCACTGACACTGGTGTTCATCAGGAGTAACTCCACAGAAATTACTGGAGTTCCACTAGTGTTAAATGGTGTAAGAAGTGAGAGAAGAATCAAGGCCAAGCTGACTACTGTACATCTTTTACACATTTGTAATTAAAGCTACTGGCTGCAGGAAGTGCTTTGTTAGATTGTTTTCTGTGGAACTATAACCAGAGCCTAAGTTGCACCCAGTCAGTTAAAATCAGAGAGCCACTGAGAATAAACATGATTTTAGTAAGGTATATTAGTTTCCAAGAAGCTTTAAAAACAATAACAAACATTATGCATTTTCAGAAGACAAGTGCTTGCCTTTTTCACTCATACCTTTAATTTTTTCAGACTTGCTGGCACCTGCACATCTGCTCTGACCCACTCATTGTTAGTTGATGTGTTGGTTTCCCACAGTACTTGTTCCTCCTGTCAGATGTAGAATAAGAAGTTACAAAGAAAAGTTTATCTCCCTATGAGTTATCTGGACTTTTTTTCCCCTTGCTCTTTTCATACCACAACCAGAACTTCCTGCCTGCCCCATCACTTTCCATGAGGAAACATAACTGCATGTTTTTATTTGTAATCTTTACATTACTCTTCCAGCCTGGACTCCAAGGGAGAGATGGGAGTAAGAGACATTTAGAGTTGGCAGAGATAACCATATCTTTTCCCTGAACTATTTCCTTCTGAACTCCACTTATAAAAAAAAAAAATTTTTTTTTGACATCTCTCTATAGGTGCACTCACACACACAGCTGTGGTGACTGCACTTATTTCCCCCCTGCTACTTTCATTTCAGTGAGTAATATGGAACAAATACTTGTTCTCCCCCCCCCGCCCCATGATGACTAAGGGACCATTTTTCACTATGCCTGCAGGGGAGTTTTTTGTAAATGTTATTGAACATTTGAAGATATTTCAGTGCACGTGAGTAAGGACATGCCTTCACATATAAACCTGATGGAAGGTTAAGAATTAAATTATCTTTTACTGCCTTCTCTCCACCTGCTTTGTAAACCATATAATAATACAAAATCACTCCAAAAATAAAATGTTCTTTTAGCTGCTTTTGTTCTTTCCTCATCAGGGCTCTTCTCTGCCTTTTTAAAAGTATTGCCTTTAATGAACTGGTGTCTCAGTCTCTCAGACTGATATCCGGAAAAACAAAATTAACCTGCAAGAAAAAGCACTCTTTTGGGGTTCAGGCTATCACATCTGCACACAACACAATCAGTTACTGCTCAGTTCTTTCAATTTTCAAGAGGGAAAAGGCTTCAACCCCTTTGTCCTAGTTTTACTTCTAGAGGATACAACTTCTGCAGTGAAAGCACATGATTTGGAGGCAAGACTGACAGACTCTGCCACAAATTTCCTGTGTGAGCTTAAGTCAGTCAGTTAGTCTCCAATTCCACAAAGACTTAGGAACTTAACTTTACGCACAGTGAGTAGTCCAACTGAAGGCAATGGGACACAATACCTAAAGTTACGCATATTTGTAAATCTTTGCAGGAGTGGGGCTTTATTCTCTACGTGTCTCGGTTTCCCAATCTGTAAATTGGGGTAATGGTGCTCACCTATTTTACGGAGTTGAGGATGATATTAATGATTCTAAATGCCTTAAAGTGGAAGACAATCTACAAGTGGCAAGTACTATCACTGTATTGTCTCTGAATGTATTGAGATGGGTGCTGTGCCCATTGGAGGGAGCGGTTTAAACAATATTTTCTCTGTCCTTCTCTATGTGCAACAGACAGAAATGTAAGTTTCTCTACTTCATCCTGTGAACGGGTTTCCAGATCTGCAGGATAAGAGAATTGCAGTGTCCATTCAATCCTTGGCCTCTGCTGAGATGGCTAGCAAGGATGACGGTAGCTTTAATGATGCATACACTTGTCCTCTAAGAACTGGACTGAGACCTGCTCATTTCACATCAGCCACCTAAGACACCAAGAGTCATCAGATGGGATCAGTTTGCTGTCTCTAAATATAGGCCATATTGAAACTGATTCAGAGATGAAAAGCTCTATTTTCTGTTGGTAAGCTAAGAGCTTTTGTAACTTCATCTTTCCTCTTTTCCAGTGATCCAGCCTTGGATAACACTCTGCACTTACTTCTAGGGATAAAAAAATGTAATTTAGTAAGAAATCATCTAATTGTCAGTTCCTTTTGAACACTGCCCTACAGTTGAACAGCTTTGCTGGCTTTTACTTGTGGAACCATTCGAATTTCCTGATGTTTCTGTGGCTCACTTTTTTTGTGGCCAATTTTGAACACTTGCTCCTTTTCATCAAGAGCTTAGGCTTTGTCTACACTAACACTTATGTCAGCAAAACTTTTGTCAATCAGGGTTGTGAAAAAACACACACACACACCCCGACCGACATAAGTTTCACCAACAAAAGCGCTGGTGTGGATAGCACAACGTTGGTGAGAGCTACCGCCATTCGTTTTGGGGGGAGAGTTGATTATGCCGGTGAGAAAGAGCTTTCCCACTGGCATAGAGCAGCTACACAGGAGGCCTTGCAGCGCTGCTGTAAGGTCTGTAGTATAGACATAGCCTTAGGACATGTCTACACTACAAAGTTAGTTGACTTCATGTAAGCAGACTTCAAGTCTCCGATTTAAGAAAGTCGATCTTGCATGTCCACACTATGCTTATCGTGTTGGCAATGTGCATCCTCACTAGCAAAGCTTGCATCTATGCACTGAGCACTGCTCTGTGGGTAGCTATCCCACAGTGCACATAGCCGAGTGGAATTTTGGGTTGGGCTTGCAATGCCTTATGGGACCAAAACATTGGTGTGGGTGATTATGGGAACATGGCATTAGCATGCTATGATGCACTTATCTCCCTCCCTCCCTGAAATCAACAGCAAACAAACCAGGCCTTTTTCATGCCTTTTTTTGTAAGCCTGGGTTACCCATGTGGATGCCATAGCATGATAAGCATGGACCCTGCTCAGCTTTACACTGTTATTGTGAGCATTAAACACCTCACGTCTTATCCTGCAATATTTACAGACCCGATAGAGGAGCCACTACACGAAACAATGTGATGCCATGCAAGCAGCCCTGCTGGACGACATAGAGTGGAGCAATTCACAGTTGCTAGTGACAGTCACACATCACCTTGACATGGTTGACTGCTGTTTTGGGGCCCAGGAAACAAGCACTGACTAGTGGTACCCCATCGTTATGCAGCTATGGGATGACAAGCAGTGACTGCAGAACTTTTGACTGCATACGGCCACTTTCCAGGAACTGTGTGAAGAGCTTTCCCCAGCCCTGAAGCACAGCAATACTAAAGTGAGAGCTGCTCTGACAGTGGAGAAGCAGGTGGCAGTAGCTCTGGGGAAGCTTGTAATGTCACTGCTACTGGTCAGTGAGGAATTAATTCAGAGTGGATAAATTTACCATGGGATTTGTTGTGGTACAAGTTTGCAGGGCCATCAACAGACTTCTGCTAAGAAGGGTAATGACTCTGGGCAATGTGCAGGACATAGAGAATGTTTTTTCCATGATGGGTGTTCCCTAACTGCAGTGGGGAAATACACAGAATGCATATCCCTATCTTGGCACCAGACCACCTTGCCAAAGAATACATAAACTGAAAGGAGTATTTCTCAGTGTTGTTGCAAGGGCTGGTGGATCACTGGGGCGTTTCACTGACATCAACATGAGATGGTCGGGAAACATGCATGATGCATGCATCTTTAGGTTCCTTTCCAGACTGCAAAATAACCATTGGTGATGTTGAAATGCCAATCATGATCCTGAGAGATCCAACGTACCCCTTGCTCCCTGGCTCATGAAGCCATACACAAGCAGCCTGGACAGCAATAAGGAGCGGTTCAACCATAGGCTGAGCAAGTGCGGAATGGTGGTAGAATGTGCCTCTGGATGTTTAAAAGGCTGCTGGCACAGTTTGCTTACTAGGTTAGATCTCAGTGAAAGCAATATCCCCATTGTTATTGCTGTCTGCTGTGTGCTCCATCATATCCGTGAAACAAAGGGAGAAAAGTTTCCGCCAGGGTGAAGGGTTGAGACAGATTGCCTGGCAGCCAATTCTGAGCAGCCAGACACCAGGGCAATAAGAAGAGCACATCAAAGAGCTCTGCATCTCCATGAGGCTTTGAATACCAGTTTCAGCAATGAGCCAGAGCAATGTGACACTTATCTGTGTTGTTCCTTACCAAACTGTCCCCTCCATTGTATTTTCTGACCTGTAAACTCCACACCCACCAAGCACCATGTGTTGAATGAATAAAGAGCCTTTTCTCCTCAATCTATTAAGTTGTATTATGCTCACAAACACACAGAGACAGCAAAGAAAAGTAAGATAACCTGGAGCAAAAGGACTGATAACACTGTGGAGGGAGAAACAAGGACAGCTTGCTTACAGATGCACTGTAATAACAAACAAAGGGGTGGAAAAGGGTGCCTTGTAGTCCTTGTAGCCTTCTCTGGTGTTGAGTGCAAGGGATACCAAACTCCCCCGCACACACGCACACACACACACACACACACTACCTCACAGGACTTTGGGAGAGGATGATGTAGAACTGGGCGAAGATGGCAGCAGGCTCAGCATAGGCTGCAAAGGGACTATAGCATCCAGCTGCCTTTCTTGAACCTCAGTCAGATGCCTCAACATATCAGATTGCTCTTTCATAATCCACAGCATCTCTTCCTGCGTGGCACATCCTTGTTTTGTGCACGCTCTTGGACGTTGTAATCCTCCATGCGCTGAGCTCTGTCTTGTCACTCTCAAAGGCATGCATTAATGCACTCAACATGTCCTCCCAAATCTTCTTTTTCTGTCTTCTACTCTAGGAAAGTCTCTGTGCCAGTGTGGAGGATGTGCCAACGGACAAGGTTTCAGCTGCAAGGAACGCAAAGCACAAGGGTAGCACTGACAGTTCATTCATTTTTTCTGGTGCAAGCTTCATTTTTTTTATTTAAAAAATCACCCCTCAATACACTTCACTGCAAGCCACAATGTAATCACAACCACTGGCTACTGTAAGAGCTGGTTTGCTGCTCCATCCATGATGAGTAGGGCCACAAGGCATGGGCAAGAAGTCTTGTGCTGCTGCTTTTGTGAAGACATCCTTGGGATCACAGGTTGGAACTTGAGAAAAGCCCCCTTTCCCCTAGCAAACTGAGGACGGGCACCAATGTAAAACCTTCCAAATAGTTTGTTTTTTTACAAAAGTGGCACTGGGCTTGGGTTGGGTCGGGAGCGAGACAAACTGAAAGCCGCCGCCCCCCCCCCGCCCTTTTTTTTTTCCAATGCTGCTTGCAACCACAACCATGCACGTTTGGGAAAGCATGGTTGTGTCACCCAGATTTCACCAGAAGGCAGATTACTTGTTGAATTATTTGCACTTTAATGACTAGCATTGAAAACTTCCCCATTTCCCCTAGGTGACCCTATGCGATATAACTCTCCTGAGGGTAACAGAGGCAGCAAGGGAGCAGATGCTGCAAGCATCTGGGTAGAGACCTGGTCTTTATGTTGCAATGCTGTGCGCTGCAATGATGCCAGCAGAGTTAATACTGTAGTGGCACGTGAAAGTGTCCTACTGTGGTGGATGAAATAAGGCAGCCCTTCCCAGAAACCTTCTGCAAAGGATTGTAGAGTACCTCCATGGAGGATTCCTGGGCCCATGCACTTAAACTGTCTTTTTCTGAGAGCACCTTCTGCATAGCTGGAGTGACCACCGATACCTACTACATCCACTTCTTTGTTTATATTAAACAATAACATGTAACTCCTACAGTTTGATTGGAAATGTGGTGTCTTCCCCGGCATCACACTCTGCCACCAACTGGTCCTGTGAAGGGATGAGCTCCAGGGTCAAAACAGTTCTTCGCTGTCAAGGAGAATGGATCCTCCACTTTCCTAGTTTAGATTCTCCTCTTCCTCCTCCTCATCAACAACGTCCTCCTCATTGTTGCTTGAGGTAGCCCGGGGCTCCTGGGAGGTATCCACGGAGCATTTTAGGGTAGTGGTGAGGTCACTGCTGAAAACTGCATGCAGCTCCTCATAAAAGCAGCATGTCTGTGGGGCAGAACCAGAGCAACTGCTCACCTCCCTTGTCTTCTGGCATGCTTGCCGAAGTTCCTTTATTTTCACGTGGCACTGCTATGTGTCCCTGGGATAGCCCTTTTCCCTCATGCATCATGCAATCTTGGCATAGATGTCAGCATTTCTTCTGCTGGATCGGAGCATTGCCCGCACAGACTCTTCTCCCCACACAGCGATAAGATTCATCACAGTATGTGTACTCCATGCTGGAGCTAATCTGCGGCCTTGAGTCTCTATGATCAGCTGGGCTGGCGAGCGCTCCATGCTGATCAAACAGGAAATGAAAATTCAAAAGTTCCCAGGGCTTTAACAGGGGAGCAGCTGTTTCCTGCGTAACTGGCTGACATGCAGTGGAGTTGAAAGTGCTCTCTAGAACAGTCAAAGTGGAGCACTGTGGGACACCTCCTGGAGGCCAATTCATTTGAATTACACAATGCAGTGTTTACACTATCCCCATGTTGTCCCATGGATGTCGAATCAAGCACTACACCTCTCATGGAGATGGAGTACAGAAGTCAACTTTACAGGCCATTTAGGTTGATGGAAAGGACTCAATAGCGTAGACACATACATTATTAGATTGATTTTACGTGGCTTATGTCGACCTAAATTTGCAGTGTAGACCAGGCCTAAATGTCTGAATAGCACTGTGTATGGATTGTTTCCCCCACCTTAAATATTAGGCAGTAAGCTGCCAAGCTGAAGGGACTTTTATGCAGAGTCTTTCAATGTGATTAACAGCTCTTGGCAGTTCCAACTAAACTCACATACAATAAATACATTTTGACTGTAAGAAAAATGCAATAATTAGAACATCAAAAGGACAAGATAAATTGTGGAACCAGAACGGGTCAAATTGATATAAGGACTGTCGATAAAATATCTTTGAGTGTGCATATCAATGAGCCTATTATCAATTAATTAGATTAAGTTCCCTGTGTTCTAGAGACTGACCTTTGTGTCCTTCTTCCCCTATTCTCTCCCTTAAGCAGGGAGAAAAAAGGAAAAATTAAACCAGTTAAAAATAACGAAGCCCGAATCCAGCAAAACACTTAAGCTTTTGCATAATTTTAAGTACATGAGAAGATCTACTGAAGTTGATAGATCCACCTCCATGGATGGCAGGGAGATAGAACACTGTTGGAATTAATATTAATGGGAATACACAGACTCTGTGTCTAGTGTTAGCAGGTAGGAGCTTCCTAAATCCTGGCCTGGAATGCTCACTACACTGCAGTACTCTGATACAACGCCGTATGATAGATAAATATTAGTATCCCTATTTTACAGATAAGGAAATGAGACAGAAAAGATCTAGTGCCTTGTCCATGGCTACATAATGAGTTGTGGGGGAGCTAGGATTAACATTCAAGAGTTCCTGCTACCCATTACAATATTCAGGTCAGGTCTACACTACAGACCTATATCAGTATAACTGCATCACGCAAGGGTGTGAAAAATCCACAGCCCCAAACAACATTGTTACACCAAACTTCACCTCCACCCCTTTGCGTACATAGCGCTGTGTTAACAGGATTGCTTCTCCCATCAATGTGGTTATCACCTCCTATGGAGGAGAATTAAATACACTAATGGGAGACACTCTCCCACTGGCATAGGAGCATCATCATTGAAGCACAACAATGGTGCAGCTACACCAGTGCTGCTGCAGCACTGTACGTGAAGACTGTCCCACAGATCACGAGACACCACCACTGGGCAATGCTATTTCATATGTAAGCCTTGTGAATGCAGCATGAAAAAGCTCTCTCCCTTTATGATACTTGCTGTATCGGGTGACAATTTAATTTCTTTAGTCCCATCATTAAAATATAGAGAGCCACGAGTTAATGAGACCAGCTGCAGTGCTCATGCCTTGAGTGAGTAATTGTACAGTAGCATCAATATTAAGTTCTTTGACAGGAATATTACAAGGGAGAGATTTTCTAGGGATTTCAGTGGCATCCCAACTGCAGAATGTGTCCTCGTTACAGATGAGGTGGGGTCAAACAGAACAGTACAGGAGCCTGAGCCAGTATTTATAATGTAGTTTGACATTAAAGTTAGCATCCAGCGTTATTTATTGTGATTGCTTATTGCAGAAAAAAGGTAACTGTGTTATAGAATGAAGTAAAAAATGTGACCAGTTGGTGCAGGAGTTGCTCCCAACTTTGTGTGGATGTCTGATGCAAGAATCTTTGCTTTCTACTGCCTCTGCACAGGGGACAGGCACAGTCTAAGCCTCCAGCTACCAATGCAGGTGGCATCACTTTCCCCAAAGAGACCCAGCCCAGCATGGAGGGAAGCACACATTACATCATTTTAAAGGGTGCCACAGGTGCTGCTGTCATCTGCTCCCTGGAAATCCCAGAAAGCCTTATATTTTGGCTGAGACAATCAAAGTACGTCCTAGGACTTAAAAGTCATGTGACCAGGTCCTCCTCTGGTTTAAATCAGTGCAGCTCTATGAAGTTCAACAGAGCTACAGTGATTTACACCATTTGAGAATCTGGCCCCCAGTCTGTCTCTAAATGTGGGGTATGAACACATACTACCAGAGAAGGCTTCTTGGTTTTTTGACTGACCAGAGCAGGACTTTCATTTCTTTACAGTCTGAAAATGAATGAAAGTTTTCCTTACCTTGTTAGTATACAGTACCACTTTGAGAACACTGCTATCTGCCATGGAGTAATAAAACTGAAAATGGCAATTCTTGCCAAAGCAGTGATACATGGAGCTGTTAAGATAAGCACTTTTGTATAATGTGTTGTCATTAGCTGTCACACACACGTAATGACCTGAAAAAAAGAAAAGAAAAGAAAAAAAGTGTACCATTTCACAAGATACCTCTTTCCCTCAGTCCTTAAAAATATGAATACTGGATTCCCGTAATCAAAAGGACAACTAATGGTTTCAACACCAGGATCTGGTTGTCTTGTTCTAAAATTATGAAATGACATGACTTGAATTGATGGAAATTTCTTATAAAAAAAAACTATAATGATTTTGTTTATACTACAACCCCAGGCATCCAAATACTGGTGTCAGCTGATGCTATCCTAAAGCTGTTACTTCAGACAGCAATAGTCTCAGGCCACAACTTGTCCCACATTCTGTTTAGCTTCTTCAAATTTTCAGTCACTCCATGCCTAATCTTTTATCTGAAGTTTGCCTTTCTTCCTTCTGAGCATATTTCTAGTAAATATATTTTACAGTAAATCTGCTATAGTCTCTAAAGAATGAAATAAGGGGGAAAAATTCTGTCCTCCTGCAGAAAACACCATGAAATGTAAGATCTCTATAGAGCTTGTGTGTACACCAAAGTGTCAGCAGCATACTGTGTTTCCATCGGAAGCAGGAAACCAATTTGGGCTTTTCTTGACCTGCTGCCCCTCATAAAAGTGTTCCTACAGAGGCCTAAAAGAATACCTTATGTCCTCAACAGTCTCTGTTTATCTATCAGAAATAAAAAGACAAGACACATGTTTCAGCTATAGCATAGCTTTTTTTCCTCCCGAGTCATAAGATACTTTGGTATTTTCTGCAGCTCCCAGTTAAGATATTTCATGACATCCTTGTTTGTTATTAAGTCACTTTCATCTTCTGTAAATATAATTTTGATCTCAAATTTAGACCATACTCCTGGAACGCTTGAAACATAAAAGGGGGAAATGTCATTTCATATAAAAGGTTTACAGTAGATTTTGTAAAAAGGCCATATACTCCCCCTCATTGCTGCTCTTTTGCACTTGTTATTTAGGATTCCATATTGCAATACAGTGTTTGCTATCCCTCTTCATCACAGAACCTAACCTCCATAAAAATGGCAATATCACCAAAAAATATAGTGTGCTAGTCTATGCAGATTTGGAAAGCATCTGTAGTTTTATGACTATTGTACTATGAGATCAGCCATAAATTAATGGTTGAATTTCTTGTGCCCATTCTTCAACTGAACTCAGAACCTACAGCTGGTAACATTATATCTGGAGCTGGGCAAATAACTGATTTTTCCATTTGCTGGGCCTTTCAAAATATTGGTTCAACAACCCCAGTTGGAAAAATGTGAAAAATGTTGGTAAATTGAAAAAGTCAATAAAGGTTTCATTTCAGGTTCAACAAAATATCTTGTTGAACCTGAAATAAACTAATTTGTTTTGTTGTCAGGAACTTTTTCTAACATAAAAGCAAAGCAAATGAAAGGCTAGATTAAAAAAAACAAACAGGGATTGGCGGGTGCCTCCCTTATAACTGTTAAGACCTGTGGTTAGAGCATTCAGCTGGGATATGGAGACTCAGAGTCAGTCCCCAGCTCTGCTTGATGTGGAGCAGGCATTTAAACTCAGGTCTGCCACACTTAGCAGAATGCATTCCCAGTTACATTTACTGATCATTTCAAGCGAGGTAAGAGGGAAGGGTATGATGCACATTTCAGCCTACTCTCTAGGATCTGAGCATGGTTAGCACCAAGAGATTACGTAACCTAGGGAAATCTGGATCCTACTCTAAGTGGTCTCTTGAGGACTCCAGTCGCTCCAGTCATACTACCAGACAGCACACTGGAGGAAAACATCTGCCCAGGCTCTCTTCTCCCCACTTATCAGTACAACACAGGAAAGAGTTTGATTCTTATTTTAGAGTCTTGATTGGGTTGCATGGGTACATGATAAACAAGTACCGATGGAAACACTTTCTGAATAGGACTAGACAGATTTGAGTGTTCCTACCACTAAACTAACATAGCTTTGTCAGGAAACTAAAGAAAAGTGTGTTAAAACACATTTTAAACTTTACTGTAAGGGGACAGATGTATAGTATAAGGACATTACATTAATAGCAAAAAGGAAATAATAGACACTGAAAGGAGTTCAAATAAATGCCCTTCTCAACTAAATTTAAAAAGGCCTTGACCTACAAGATTATGAGGAAGCGGGAAGTAGCAGCTTTGGAAATTCTGTCTACTGAAAACCCTCCTCTCACTGCTGAAATAGTTTAAGAAAAAATCTGAGGAAAATAACATATATTTTAATGATTTGGGCCATTTTCATGACATACACCTGATTGGATTTGCATCAGTAGTTACTTGTGAGGTTTTTTATTTGTTTATTTTAAACCAAGGTGTAGAATCTGTTCTGATATTTTTTAAGGAAGAAATAACTATGGGAGCCACATGCAGCGTGGTGTAGGCTTAGAGACTGAAGAAAAAAAAATCTGGAAATGGATAAAATACAGTAAGGACAGAAACTATAAGGTTAAAGGAAAGAAAAAGCTCTGAAAGAACTTCTAACTTTAGAAAAACTAGGAGAAAATAAAGTGACAGAACAAATGCAGGAAAGAAGCAACACACACAAAAAATAAAAAGTCATCCAAGGTCAGAAAATATTTTATTAAATTTAAGAATACCAGGAAACAAGGATTACTCAAATCCTATAGGAAGTTCTTTCTTTATAAACATAATTATCTAGACCTGGACTCCGTAATTTAGTTTCTTACCCCTTCCTATTTATGGTAGTGGAAGCTTTGATCAAAATCACAAGCTAAAGCTTAGTCAAGATCTATTTGCAAGTTTGAACCTTCCTACAATAATTTTTTTGAGGTTTCATTATACTGTAGGTCTGGTTTTTAGCATTTCAGTCATTAAGATGACCTCTGCTCTCTCTTTATAACTTGAATAATTAGAGAGAGAAGAAATGCTGAAAAAGTGTGCATCAAGCAGAGATGAGCTGAACTAGTTTAGAATTCTTGGCTTCCTTCCAACATTTATGAAGAATTCATTTCTGCGTATTGCTGTACCTTTTCTCTCATGTTTTTGTGTGTTTCTCCTTTATAATATAAAGTGCTTAGAGCAGCCCCAACCCATTGTTTATGAAGAATATGTTCTGCCTACTCAATTACTTGTGTCTATTTACTCAATTAACGAGACCCATGTACCTGAATGACAGGCATTTAAAAACATGTTCATTTCCAATACAGATTAATTAAGGAATTAAATTTGACCCAGTCACATACCAATAGCCATTCCAGCAGATAAAAAAGGCAGTTAGGGTGTTCAGCATCTAGAGCAGGGGTCGGCAACCTTTCAGAAGTGGTGTGTCAAGTCTTCATTTATTCACTCTAATTTAAAGTTTCACATGCTGGTAATACATTTTAATCTTTTTTAGAAGGTCTCTCTCTATAATTCTATATATTATTTAACTAAACTAGTGTTGTATTGTAAAACAAACAAGGTTTTCAAAATGTTTAAAAGCTTCATTTAAAATTAAATTAAAATGTTGATCTTACGCCGTCGACCAGCTGGGGTCTGGGGTTCTCTTCACCTAGGGCTGAGCAGGGCCTGTGGCCGGGACCCCAGCTGGCAAGGGTCCGGCAGCCAGAACCCAAGATCGGCAGTGGGCTAGGCGGCTCAGCCCACTGCCGCTCAGGGGTTCCATCCGATGGCTCCTGCCAGCCGGGATCCCAGCTGCCGGACCAGCTCAGCCCGCTGCTGGTCTGGGGTCCCGGCCCTGCCCTCATACAGTGGTACCTACTCTTCCTCTCTCTGCACTGAGCTGAGGGTGGGAGTGCACTGAGCACAGGGCTGGGGGTGAAGGGTCTGGCCAGGAGCTAGAATGAAGAAGGGGGCTCAGGGTTGAGGCAGGAGGTTTGAGTGTGGGGCACATACCTGGGCAGCTCCCATTTGGTGTGAAGGGTGCAGGTGGGAATGTGGGGGGGGGGAGTATGCAGGAGCTCCCGTTTGGTGCTCAGGGTAGGCCTGGGAAGGTGGGGGCTGCAAGAGTCAGGGCAGAGGGGTGGGAGCATGTGAGGGGGGTGCAGGTGTCAGGGCGGGGGGGTTGGCTATGTGTGGGGGTGCCAGAGTCAGGGCTGGGGTCATGGGGGGGTGAAGGAGTCAAGCAGAGGGCTGGGTGTGTATGAGGGGGCTACAGGGCTCAGGCCTGGGGGGTGTGCGGGGCACAAGGCTCAGGGCATAGGACTGGGTAGGGGGGGTCAGGGCAGAGGGCTGGAGGTTGTGTGGGGGGGTGTCACGGCACGGGGTGGGGGTGTAATGCCCCTATTCCACCCCCTGCTTCCCCAAGACCCTGCCCCCGCTTCTTCTCTGCAGACCCCAGGACTCCCATCTCCCATGCCCTATCCAACCCCCCCTGCTCCCTGACTGCCCCCCTACAGACACCTCCCGTCCCTAACCACCCGGCCTGGGATCCCACCCCCTATCCAACTCACCCTGCTCCTCATCCCCTGACTGCCTCACCTTTTCCAACTCACCCTGCTCCCTGTCCCCTGACTGCCTCCCCCTGGCCCCGGACCGCTTACCATGAGGACCCTAGAAGCATGTTCTGCTCCGCGCAGAGCCAGACATGCTGACCCACAGGAGCAGGCAGCCCTGCCCCTCAGAGTGCTGCATGCACGGTGGCATGGCTCTGGGGAAAGGGGGAAGGCGGGGGAGGGGCCAGTGGCTCGCTGTGCTCAGCAGGGCACTCCGGCCCAGGAGTGCCAACCCCACGGCTTGCCGCACTGGGAGAGTGGGGCCATTTGCCCACCCTTGCATTAGGGTATGCCTGGGCACACACCGTGCGCACGCCTATGCTTCTGCCCCCTGCCCCGGTGGGGGTGGGGCACGGGCAGAGGGCAGAGAAGAGCGGGCCAGGCCAGGCTGGGCAGGATTTTTAATGGCACACTGCTCCAGCAGGCAGCAGCGTGCCACTAAAAATCGGCTTGCGGGCCGTCTTTGGCACGCATGCCATAGGTTGCCAACCCCTGATCTAGAGAAAAATGATTGCCCGTATTGGCACACATGAAGGTTCATAGCCATTACTGACATAATACTCCACTGATAAGTTAGTATGTGTCACTGACTGAGACAATATACTTCATGTGAGGTGTTAAATTGAAGTCCCTTCTTTGTTAACTGTCCAGGTGGAAGTTAAAGGTCCCAGGATAATTCAAAGAATGGAGGAATCACCTTGGTTTCCTAGGCAACATTCTCTCTGCCCTACAACACATTTTAATGTCCAGAAATATGTACTATTAATAAGAGCATACAGCAACCACGTTTGCCTACAGGGGAAATACTGTGCTATCTATATCTTATTCATTGTTATAAAGTACTTTGGGACACAGAGTTGAAAACTTCCAACCAACCGTTATTTTTTTAAAGCATCTATGTCAACTACTATGACATTTTGCAAGAAGTATTTTGCATCTCTGGGCTCAGCAAAGTTCATACAGCAATCAATAGGCTATAGACTTAAAAAGTTACCATTACAACTAGTGCTACATAGAAACATTGGTTATAGTCCTAACAGAAAAGACAAAAACAAAATGGGCCTGGAGGTCCTTTCCATGACATTTTTGATGTTTCTTATGCTTTTCAAAAGTCTTTACCAAAATATTATATTAACAAGTGTAGCAGCTTTGAATGCCTGGACTATTGTAACTAGAGCTGCATTTTTATTAAAAACATAAGAACAGCCATATAGGTTAACAGATAAATGGCCCATTTCATCCAGTATCCTGTCTTCCAACAGTGGCCAATGCCAGGTGCCCCAGAGGAAATGAACAGAACAGGTGATCATCAAGTGATGCATCCCCTGTTGCCCATTCCCATATTCTGACAATTGTGGAAATTGTGACAGATGGGGCAATTTCCTGCAATATCCAGGATAAACTTTATTGAATTAAGTTTATGTATCATTGTGGGCCATGGATTTCATGTAAGTCTGTGCGGAAGGGGGACCATAGGCCTCCAGGTACTAAGAACTGTTGTGTGGGCATGGGGCGGTGATTAGGCAAATGTACTCAGGTTGTAACACCTTGTGATGGGGTATACAAACCCGTACTGGAGAAAAAGAGGATAAGGTGTAGCTCTGGGCCCAAGCAGCCTCGTCCCACTGCACCAGGAAAGCTTGCACAAGCTGGCATTTAAAAATGAGAAACAGAATAGCTCAGTGGCAGAGAGGCGGGGAAGTAGCTGACCTACGCTCTGAGTTCCTGGGAGCTGGGAACACCACAGGAGCTTTTGCTGCTTCATGCTTGGTGATGCTGACCTGAACAAGCCACAAAGGAGGGTGACTTTTGAAGGTCAGAAATGTATTTTCGTGTTCAGTTCTTTACTTTATCCTGTGAGAATGGGGGAAGGGGGTGATCCAGAGGCAGCTGCATAGCACCCCAAGGTATAGGAATTAGCTGTCTACCATTGGGCCCTGGATCAGAGCCCAGTGGAGAGAGATTGGGCCTGGGCTCATTTACCAATGTTTAAAGAGGGGACAATGACAGTGGGGAACCTAGTTGGTACAATGATCCTGACTCCAAGAAGACCTGAAGCCCTTGTGAAGACTTCCACATTATTGGACTCTTTATGTGTACCATGGGTGACCAGATATTTTTTAAAGGGACAGTCCTGTTTTTTGGGACTTTTTCTTATATAAGCACCTATTACCCCCCACCCCCATCCCATTTTTTTCACAGTTGCTATCTGGTAACCCTATGTGTACCCCAGAAGGGGTGGACTTGAACGAGTGACCCAGTCAGAGGGCTGAGTCACTAACAGGACAGACCACCACAAAGCAGAGCTATAGAGGGAAAGGGGAATGTCCAGGAGGAAGACAAACAGCCTGCTCTGGACTGACTACTGGGTGGCACTGGCAGTGAGGTTCCCTTCACATGCCTCCAGAAAGCTACTACCCCTGGAGAGATGCTCACATTTATAATTAAGTATTAATTATACAGATTTGTTTTGTCCTTGGGTGGTCCAATTAAAGGTGTAAAGCAAAGCTTTGGAATGTATGGGAGGCTAATATAGAGCAGCAACTGACAAAAAGGAACAGACAGTGGACTTGGAAGGATTTAATTTGCTATGGAATCATGATGTAATCCCTGCCCAAAGGCGGGACAAAAAATATTAGAGTAGAGTTTGATTTTTCAAAGATCAGCTTGCTTGGAAACTTAAATGAAAGCTCTTGATGTTCTCATACTATATGTATAGATCTTGTTATTCATACTGAATATTCCAAAATAAATGATAGTTTAAGTATAAAATAAAGCATGTGATGACTTTTAATTCTATTTCTACAATGTTTCCCTCTGACTTTTCCTAAAAATTACCACAGTCTAATGGCAGCTAAGAACCATGTATTTATTTTATATTCTTACCTCCAGTATCATTGCTTTGATCTTTCAGGGGAGCTGATTTTGAGGCAAGATTATTTTCTGCTTTTGTGCGCACCCAGGAAACGTGTTCAAACGATGAATCTGAATTCCAGTGACACATGTCAAGCTCGAAACTGCAAAAGTGCTGCTCTAAATGGGAAAGCAATCATTCAGTTACCTCTGAAGTCATTATTTATAAGATTATTTCCCTTTAAAATTAATGTTCATTAAACTACTTGACAGCCCTTCTGCTTCTGGTTACCTCACAAGTAACCAGCCTACCAGTGGATTTATCTGGTATTCTAGGCTGCCATCTTTAGTGATACCACTTCAGAAAGTCACTGCCTAATGATGAATAATTTTTCTAGAGTGAAGAATTACGTTATTTTATAATAAACGTAAAAAATTAGAATATGAACATTAGAAAATACAATAGTTTGATTGACCTGATCTAATTTTTTTTCTGATTTTTTTTTATTTGTTTTTTTTGTTTTCAACATTCTTTGAAGATTTAGACTTTTTGTTGGGACCTTTCAAAATTTTAATTCTTGCCAGAGAGGAAAACCATTTGGCACCCAGCTCTAGTTATTAAAAGCATTCTGTGGCAGAGGTTGAATTACAGCCTGGGGTCTTCTGACTCCAGCCCTATATATCTAAAATGCAGAGGTTCACTTGTACAACCCCTCTTTATGTGATTAGTTCCACTTAATAGAATAATTGGGCCTGTACCGTAGTTTTTGGGGACATTACCACAACTTCCTAAAGTTCTCTCAAATCTCTCAACTGTGACTTATTTACAAGTCTCCAGAGAGAGAAAAAAATTAATCTAAGATCTTTTTGTAAAAATTAAAATATTTCATAAAATTCCCCCAGCTTCGCAGGAATTTAGCGAACTTAAAAACATGCGACTTTGTCAAAACAAAAAACAGTCTCCTCCTCTCTCTCTTTGGGAACATTCATTTTCAGAAGTCCACGGTTTCCTTTTCTTGTGGCTAGATTAGAACGCAGATGCTTGAAAATGCATGTCGGTATCTATACTTTTTTTCTGTAATAGGAGCATAGACACTTGGATGTATATAGAAAACGTTTGAAATGCAAGCTCCACTATATATGCTATTATAGGAGACTTTTTAAAACAACTCTATAACATTTACTATTTAACAATTAAAAGTCATTCTGTGCAGTTTACATGTGTTTATATAATAGCTGTAAATCTGTGGCTTTTTTGAGCTATGTAATTAAGCATCAAATTTAGTCAAATATCTTGTTTTATCTCTTAAAGCAGGGTTTCTCAAACAGGGGTTGTTGCTTGTGTGGGGAAAGCCTCTGGCGGGCTGAGCCGATGTGTTTACCTGCCCCATCCGCAGGTTCAGCTGACTGTGTCTCCCACTGGATTTTAAATCCTTCAAAGGATTTTAAATGTAAAGTGGTCACCCTCTTAATATCAAGTCAATCAAAGTTGCCTTCATGTAATAGATTACTTCTACAATGTTGCTGAATGAAAGACATGAACAAGCATCAGAATAGTGAGGTGCAGTTTGACATTTCAGAAATCATTGCTTAATGATGACATCAGTGGAAATTTTTTTTTTTAAACAAGAGAACTATAGGATCTAACCCTACTTAAATAAATCGGAGTTTAGAAATACTTTGGATTATCCAGTTCCAATAAAAGAATGAAGATTTTAACTGGGTTTTGAGATGTTTATATTTAAGTATATCTCATCTAATACATTTTTCTACTAATGTCTTGGTCTGAATAGAAAATATTTTTGCTATGAAGTTGAATAAAACTCTCCATTCCTTTTAATTCCTGTATCTTTTTTTACTTCAGGAGAAGGGGGCTACATACAAGTGGAAATCAGTGGGAGGTAGAGGAAAGATGTGAAGCTGGGGGAGCGCTGAGAAGACAAGGCGGTAGGAGAAGACAGTTCCTTGTACAGTAGAGGAAAGAGCAAAGGAGTTGAGGACAGAACCAGGAGAGGTTGAGAGAGGGAGGGGGGTGTGTGTGTGTGTGTGTGTGTGTGTGTGTGTGTGTGTGTGTGTGTGTGTGTGTGTGTGTGTGTGTGTGTGTGACAGAGAGAGAGAGAGAGAGAGACACTTTTTCAGCCCATTCAGAGCCATAACATGGATATATATTTATTAATTATTTGTAGCATGTTTATGTGCCCTGTTTTCGGGGGGGAAACCATGTCTGTTTTCAGTGGACAGGCAGAGTTTGGGCCAAAAAATATTCTTTAAAAAATGAACACACCCTGAATAAACTAATTTATTCGTTATCCCAAAAGCTTAGTTTTACATCAGTGAACACAAATGTAGCTCCATGTGCAAAATGGCTGGTACCCAGGGTATTGTGACAGGTAGGGTTTCTGGAAAAATGCAAGTTTCACCACAAATTTCATGCAATCAGAACTAGTCTCCCTGTAGAGCCTTCTTACCCAGCCATTTCCCAAAGACCAGCACAATAAGTAGTTTACATTCAGCTGGTCATTAATCTGACCTTCCATTTGAAACGTTCCGCAGCAAAACCTCTTTCCTGAAGCTGGAATTAAAACTCTTCTGACTCTTTGCTCTTTGACACCTGAGATGTCATCTCAGGAAGTTGACTTCTCAAATATCATGTGCCTCTAAATTTGGATATGACAAGAAATGGCTCCAGGTTGAGCACATCTGATGTGCTTTGTACTGCTGCAAGAGATCAGTTGATACGTCATGTTTTGTAGATATGTAAGATAAGTTTAACACCTTTATTTAAAGATATATATTGATTTTTAAGGTCAGGCTTGACAAAGCCCTGGCTGGGATAATTTAGTTTGGGATTGGTCCTGCTTTGAGCAGGGGGTTGGACTAGATGACCTCCTGAGGTCCCTTCCAACCCTGAGATTCTATGATTCAAGTATGGGGGATTTTTTGCTTTAAAAGAGCCCTGCTCACAAATAAAGCCAGTAGATTCAGAGAAAGAGAGAGAGAGATACATGCTATTTGAGAAATCAGTTAGTGAAGAAAGGACATACTGGTTCATTGGCCACAATGACAAATTATCATTTTTTTCTCTACATCTGTCCCATTATCCCATCTCAGCTGCAGTAATCCTCCAAGGAAGAGACAGAGAAAAATCACATTTCTGCATTGAGAGTTTCACAGACTCCCTGTTTCAAATTTGGTCTTCTAAAAAGCACACTGCAGAATAGTCACAGTTCATATGGCAAGTAGGTCCAAAGCCTGTAATTTGGTTCCTAGCACTCCTATGCAGCCCTGCTGGGTAACAGTTACAAGTGGGTGCTGGCATGTAAATAAGTACATCTGGCATCCCACTTTGCTTCTACCTTTCTCAAATGCAAGGCATCTGAGGCATGGAAATGCTTATAACACAGCAAGTTTCTTTACCTGAAATTTAATTTTCCTCTTTCAATAGAGATGTGTCCTTTGAAATAAATATTAATCTAGCCCTGAATCACCAGGGTCCCAAAGATTTGTGTTTGACTCTCAAGATGAAGATAACATCATCTACAGATGTTCAGCATTCTAAAATATTAATCAGATTGGATATCTACTTTAGATGTCTGTTCTCATTTCCTTCTCAGGGGACCCTCCTATTTTGGACTCCAGTGCACAAAACTGTTTGCAAAAGCTAAATATATCTGAGGTATAAATTCTTCATTCCAGAAGATGACATTGTGATGCTGGCAAACCAGACGCCAGTTCATGCCAGGGTCCCCATGTCTCAACTGAACACTGACAATACCATCACTGAAATCTATCTGTCTTGCTTGTGGGTTAACATTGATAAGATAGGTACTAGAATTAAAAGAAAGTTTTCAGTGTTTGGACTGTATTGAATGTTTGTGAGTTGCTCCATGCATTAAACTTACTTCTTATATCTGTATTACATCTATAACGTAATATCTGAGTGGGCATAATTTGAGCTTCTGTGACCATGAATCTCCATATGGGAGAGGGTCATTAAATAGTGAGAAAAGCTGTTCTTCTGCAGAAACTGTTATGCTGCTCCTGCAAAAAGAGACTCATTGATACCCAACAAGTTATGGTTAGATCTTACAACTGGAAACTCCTTGCATCTGGCTTGAAGAATCATCAACAAAAGGGCTAAAGACTCTTATTTTGTTCTGCTCTCCTCCCCATGAAAATGAGTCATGTGAGTGGACTCCTCCCATCAACTGAGTTTGTAACTGAGAGCACATGGCAAGAGGGGGCTAAAAACCCCAAAGAAAAGGAACTAAGGCTCTCTATGTTGCTGGGTCTTGGAGGGGTGTGTGTGTGGGGGGGGGGGAAGTAAGGAGTTTCATAGGCATAAGAAAGAGATCCCCAGATATTTAACCTGGGTTAACCCTAAAGGACAAATACAGCTTACTGATTATAGAAGCCTCTATTACCTTTTAAAACCTAAGACTAACTAATTTGTGTGTCTATATTCACTTGCTATAACCTTGTTAATAACTTTTAAATTTCCATTTCCTATTTTAAAAAATCTTCATATAGCATATTATAGGACTGGCTTATAAGCATTGGCCTTGATGTGAGATCTAAGGCACATTGACTTGGGGTAAGTGTCTGGTCTTTGGGGAGTAGGAGTAACCTGAATATTGCTGTGATTCTTGGCATAAGGGCCACCTATCACAGAGATACACTCAAGACAAACCAGAGTATCCAAGGGGACTGTCTGCGACTCTGTTTAAGGCTGTTAATGTGCCCAATGAGTTTGCACTTAGAGAAGTTGGTTGCTGGAATCTAAGCTTAGAACTCACAGCCAGTTTGGGGTTTGTGTCCTGGTTTTTCAGCAGTCTGCCCTGAGGTTTGTACTCACACTGTTGCGCCAGCACTGGGAGCATTGCAAACATATACTAACATGGTAAATTTAAACTCAAAGAGCCTCAGATTCTAAGATGAGGCCAAGCAGCTTTCACCACAACTCAGGAGTGGGAAGATGCAAAGTTGGTTTTAAGTCACCTTTGCACTCCTGCAATTTTGGATCATCAGTGTGCCAGTAGAATCTCCTGCTGTAATTCAGACCAGCCAGTGGCCGCAAAAGGTTGTTATTATAGTGAGGGACTTCTGGAAGGGAAGA
Source organism: Chelonoidis abingdonii (assembly GCF_003597395.2). Lineage (NCBI taxonomy): Eukaryota > Metazoa > Chordata > Testudines > Testudinidae > Chelonoidis > Chelonoidis abingdonii. The sequence goes on from NC_133770.1 coordinate 41,823,517, forward strand.
CAAGACCCAGTCATGTCCATTTTCTCCTGGACAAACCCTGTGTACTGGCCGCGGAAAGGGGACTGGCATAGGAAACTTTCCACTGCCTCTACACCACCAGAGAATGCCACTGTGCTTGGATGATCTCCCCCATGGCTGGCTACACTGACTTAATAGCTGCTTAGAGGCAGTATCCACAGCAGAGATGAGAATCAGGGCCTTAAAACCTAAAAAGGCTGTTTGTTTAAGGGTTTTTTTAAAGGTAAGCTCCACAGCTTTCCCTCAGCTGGCTGAAAATAATGAATTCTCAGTAACTCCCTGTCATAGTATTCTTTCCCAAATCTGAACCTTAGTGTCCAGAAAATGAGATACTAGCATGAATTTCTCTAAGCTTAATTACCAGCTTAGATCCTGTAGTGCTGCCACCAATCAGGACTTAAGGTAGAGCCCCTGATAAGCTCTGGTCTCCCCAAAACCTTTCCTGGAGACCCCCAAGACTCATATTCCTTGAGTCTCACAACAAAGGGAAATAAACCATTCCCTCTCCCCCTCTTTACCTCCTCCCAGATCTTTCCTGCCTGGGTACACCAGGAGATTACCGTGCTTCAAATCCTTGAAACACAACACAGAGAAATCAGGTTTCTCTCCCCCCTTCTCCCCCACAAATTCCCTGGTGAATACAGACTCAATTCCTTAGCATTAACAAGGAGTAAAAAATCAATTAGGTCTTTAAAAAGAAAGTTTTAATAAAAGACAAAAAGAGTAAAAATAATCTCTGTAAATTTAAGATGAAATATTACAGGGTCTTCAACTTATAGAAAATGAAGAAAAAGCCTTCTTCAACAGAAATACAATTTAAGATACTTTCAGCCAAATACACATTAAAACTCCACCAGCCAGATACACAGTTGCAAATACAGAAAAACTGTTAAAAAGACTAAACTGTCTTTCTACCTTTATACTTACAAGATTGGAACAGAAGATTAGAGAGCCTGTAGGTACATGTGGTCACTCTCAGAGCCCAGAGAGACAACAGACAAAGACAAAGAACTCACACCCAACTTCCCTCCACTCAGATTTGAAAGTATCTTGTTTCCTGACTGGTCCTCTGGTCAGGTGTTGTTTGTTAACCCTTTCCAGGTGAAAGAGACATTAACCCTTAGCTGTTTATGACACTCCCCACTTAACATCCTCTCACTTAATGTTGTTTCGATCTTATGTCCATGCTCAATTACAGAACATGCTCCATTTAAAGTTGTGCAATGCTTCGCTATAACGTCCTTTGGCTGCCTGCTTTGTGCACAGTTGGCAGCCCCCCTACCAGCTCCCCTATGCCCCCCCACAGCGCATCCCCCAGCCAGCAGACCCCGTGGATCAGCGCCTTCCCCCTTCTCCCTCACCTCCTGCCCACGGCAATCAGCTGGCTTGTGGTGTTCAGGAGGGAGGGAGGAGAAGCGAGGACTCATCACGCAGGCTCCCCATCCCTCCCCTGTCTCCTGACAGCTGCAAACCACCTGATTGCCTGGGAAAGAGGCAGGGGAGGAAGGAGGGAGCCTGCAGGCCGAGTCCTCGCTCCTTCCCCTGCCCTTCTTACCGCTGCAAGCGAGCTGATTGCCTTGGGCAGGAGGCAGGGAGGGAGGAGGGAGGAGGGAGGATGCTGCATGCGGAGTAAAGGGGATGGGGAGGGGAAGAAGAGGCGGGTTAAGAGTGAGGGCTTGGGGGAAGGGGTGGCATGGGCAGGCTGTGGATTGAGTCCCCCACCCCTGGTGCTTGCAGAGTATGGGAAGTTGCCTCTGATGCTGCATAATGTGCTTCTCTTAGCCTACAGCACCTTCAGTCTCCTTGCCTGCCTCATTGTCTCTGGTGCCAGTGGGCTGTGCCTGTGTGAGGTACGGCGGGGGCACCTCCCAACTATAGTACTGTACTGTATGGTATGGCAAAAAAATGTTTCCCTGGAACCTAACTCCCTCCCCCTCCCATTTACATTCATTCTTATGGGGAAATTGGATTCTCTTAATATTGTTTCACTTAAAGTTGCATTTTTCAGGAACATAACTCCAACGTTAAGTGAGGAGTTACTGTACCAGATTTGTTAAAGTATTTATTGTCCTTCTTTGTGGTTGTGTTTATGAAGTCTGATAGCAGATAGTTTAGAGGAATAAAATATAAGCCACATGAAAATGATTAAGTAGTTGAGAAATCTTTTGAGTACAAAAGAGCCTCTTTACGTTTTCTCTTTTGGCTTAAGGAGGAAAGAATTATTTGTGTGGTTAAAGAAAAGATTCTTACCAAATGCTGGAAAACATCCACCACTGAAAGAAATATCATCAATAGCAATGGTGTCATCTGGTCCCCAGGCCTCAAGTGTCCCTTGAATGACAACCTGCATGATGTTTAGCAGCAAGTTAGGAGGAAATGCCATTCATGTTGTCTCACATACATAAAGAGGAAAAATAGTATACCTGTATACTGCAGACTCCCTGAAGCTGTTACATTACGTGAACTAGCAGTCTAATCATACAAGAATATATACTGTAGAGTTTCTACTGGAAATAAAGCAGCCCAGGTCATGCAAAAAAAAAAATTATCTCAGTAGATTAACAGCCTGGCTTTTGATCACTAGTGGATATACACCCTGGATATACACCCTAATCATGCTTTCAGGTCAAAAGCTAAGTCGACTTTAACCAAAAGGCCCATGCAAACCACAATAGAATGTATTCATTTCAGAGGAACTAAGTCAAATAGGATCATAGTGGTTAAGAGAAAAAAAAATTATTGGATTATCGAGTCCATCCTTCCATCAATGGCAGGTCCAAGACTGCATCTTGGGAAACAAAAATTATCAGCTGTTAATCACTAACGCCTCAAAGGAGATATTCTCCCATCAATTATACTACCATTGGAGCTATGCACAGCTGTCTTGCATTTCTGTTAGTGATTTAGGGCTAGATTGTAACCCAGCCTAAATTGCCACACAGGAACATAAGGAGAATAAGACCACACAAGCACACTTCCCCTGTACAGCCTTCCCTCCTCCTGGCCTCAGGCCAAGTGGGAAGAGTAGGGCTGCATATCCAGTATTCCTTTGCCAGAGAGATCAGCAAGTAGTGGCTGGAGAGAGGTAAGAAATGGTAGAACCTAGGCTTTGCTGCCTCCCCACCATGAGGGGGCCACTGCATCTGAACTGAGATTATGGTGTAGGAAGAGAAGTAATTTTTTCCCCTGGGAACAAGGTGGGAGTAGCGATAAGGAAGGAATTCCAACACTGAATCACAGTTCCCTGGGCTCCTTATGGTGTGGTGATGCTACATCCTGCCCTTACAGAGGACGATATCTAAAAGCACAATCTAGTCTTACTATTACATGTCAAGTTGATAATACTAAATCAGCAAAACTTCCAATATTAGTTCTAGAGTTCAGGGACAATTTTATGGACTGCTTGTACAACTTAATAGTAAAGACATTAGGCGTGCAAACCCATATTTTGTAATTTATTTATGCCATAGATTATTATATTCTCCACTAGTGAGTGGTACCTATAGTCCAAAACATTTTGGGGTAATACCACATAGGATTTAATTGCTGAACCATGGATGTGATCATTATATTTGCCTTGCTCCAGAGAAACAACATTAACTACGGTAACAACAAAACTGTAATCACATTAAGTTTTTTAGGCTCCCTCTGAACTTCACAGGCAATGGTATAGCATATGCACCCATATGAGCTGTGTACAACAAAGCTAAATATATTGTGACAAAGTTCCTCCTCTACCTTGGTGGGTCCTGCGCTTATTGGCAGATTTGCTCACCTCAGTGATCTTCCCCACAGTCTGGGTCAACTTCTCCTGTGTCCTGATCAGGAGGTGGAGTGTTGGGGGAACCCCGGCCCACCTCTAACTCCGGTTCCAGCCCAGGCTCTGTGGATTGCAGCTGTCTATAAGTCCTCCCTGTAACAGCTGCATGACAATCTACACTTTCCCTGGGTACTTCCCATCGGCCTCCTCCAAACACCTTCTTTTTCCTCACCACAGGACTCCTCTCTGGTGTCTGATAACAATTGTACTCCCTTAGTCCCGCACAGCACATAGCCTTCATTCTCAGCTCCTTGTGCCCTCTGCCCCAGCTCCCTCACACACACTCCTCTCCTCTAGCTCCCCCACCCTGACTGTGAGTGAGCTGCGCTTTTTAAATCCAGGTCCGATTAGCCTGCTTGGATATGGCTGCGGTGATCTAATCAGCCTGTCTGCCTTAATTGGTTCTAGCAGGGTCCTGATTACTCTAGTGCAGCCCCTGCTCTGGTCACTCAGGGAACAAAAAACTACTCATCCAGTGACCAGTATATTTGCCCTCTACCAGACTCCTGTAGCCCACTGGCCTGGGTCTGTCACAATATATACATTCAAAGCTGAATATACTGCTGAATTTACCAAAACTACATTGAGTTAGCCATGTCGTATATATTCCAGCTTCTGCAGTATTGTGGAGAGTAGGAAAGCTAGTGACCATTTTCCCTTATTAATACTACAGACAAACCACAGCTAGCCAAACATGGAGCAAACACTTCAGAAATAACAATGTTGTTCAGAAACAGTGCCATTTTGTAAGTTTATATTACAGCTGGCCAAAAAGCATTCAGATGGAACAGTTTTCTGTTAGAATATATAGTTTCATCAAAATCTATATATTTCTCAAGAATACATCTTGACAAAATGTTCCATGGGAGAATACCTTTCTCATTTCAGTAATGTGAAAATATTTCATTTTGATAATATCAAGACATTGTTTCATTTTGTTTTGAATTATATTGAAATTGTTTTAATATTCTATATAATTGATAACTGACAAATGTTATTGAAATATATTCTGATATCTTGTATCTATTTTATACTATATTCTGTTTCAACATTATCAAAAGGCAGCACATGTTTTAAATGCAATGTTTCATTCCAATTTGTAATGAAAACAAACTTTGAAATGTGACACGCATCTGATGAAGTGGGTATTCACCCATGAAAGCTTATGCTCCAATATGTCTTCTAGTCTAGGAGGTGCCACAGGACTCGTTGTTGCTTGTTACAGATCCAGACTAACACGGCTGATAATTGAAATGTGAGATGGCCATTTATGCCCATCTCTCATGTATACATACATTGTACAAAGAAGTTTAAATATATCAAGTAAAGCTTGGGTGAGTTATGATGTAGTAATTATAATCGTATATTCAATTTTTCCCTTTTTATTTATTATAAGGTTTTAATTATGCCTCCAAAAATGTTATTCAGCACAGGATCATAACTTGGAAAATAAAATAAACATATGAGTTTAAAAATGTACAAATAAAACAAACGTTTGACCATTTCACAATTAGTATTGTTTATGTGGTTGAATTGGACTGGTTATTCAATAGGCTCACTTTTTTAACAATTTAAACCACTCTCCTGATTTTACCCCCCTGACTAATCTGAGTAGAGATGGGATGAACTTGCGTGATTTGAGTAATACCAGAGCAGTAATGTCTTGTTTTGGTTTTGCAAAATCAGAGGCAGTTTCAGAACCATATTCTACAGAACTACCATATGGGGTATTATTAAATGTTGCAGTACAGCTATCCTGCTTAAACACTCACACACAGAATTTTTGTGACTAATAGTAATAATTAATAATAGATGATGATATCGGGCATAAAAACAATGTGTGTGCGCTCACACATATATAAGGGGATACCCTTAAATGCACCTATTGAGTGCTTTCTAGAGTAGTTGATTCTGATGACATTTGATGACCAACACCTTTTGGGCCATATCCATTAGTACACTCTGATTGCTTTGCATCAGCAAGGCTAAGCAGCCATAAAGCTGTTTTAACTGTCTGGCCAATCTGGGTTTACAGCTGCCTTGTGTCACTGGAGTTGCACAAAATACCTGATGGAAATTGGTTAATCTGGTCCCTATTTTTTAAAGATATGACAGATGCCTTCTCTGGGGAAATAGATAACCTCAGTGGACTCTGATATAGTGAACAGTGCATAATTTCATAGGAAATAGAAGCTCTAGGTATTAAGCATATGCATATGAAAGGAAGCTATTGAAGAAAGAAAAAAAACTTGCTGAGAGTTCAGCTATGTAAGGAGGTGGTCTGTATAAGTCCTCGGTAGTTGGATTGCAAGCTTCCTCTCACAGAATCTTTTGAAGAATACTTTTAGCACAGTGAAAGATGTTACAAGAACATCTCTTCCCTGCAGCCTAGCAAGGCAAAAAAGGTTAGCAATAGATCACCAATGGTTATTGTACATCACTGTACTTTAATACCAGCCTTGATGATTGGTATAAACAAAGATTCCCATGGGGTCATATATGTCCCAGATTCTTTGAAGAAGTACTGTTTTCATCCAGCGAACAGATTATTTTAGATTGTAATATATTATTGATATGTTTGAACACTGTGTTGTATTATAAAGCACATGAATGGAAAAACAAGATTGCAGCAACGTTTATAAATAGCAGCATGGGCAAAATTTAAGTTTGTGGAATTCTGTACATGTTCAGTTCCTGCATATTTCCTTTCCTTTACCTTCTTGCCACTGTTCTGACACAAAACTTTCCTGCTATTTGCCCAGTATTCGATACTGGCTTGGGACATGCAGAGAACTTGTTTTATCTCCTAATATAAAACTGAGGAAAGGAAGGAAAAAAATACTACTGAAAATGTACTAGTGAAGGGCTTGATACAATTGACCTCAGAGGGAGTAGGTTCAATGATAATTTTAAACCTTTCTACTTCAAGAGTGCCAATTCTGTATTTTTCTCTCTCAAACTTGGCTTGAGTTTCCTACTCCAGGAGGAAGATGATGGTGTTAAATGCTTACTTCACACCTTCCACTACTGTTTTGTTTTTTAAAAATGTTATAAAGGTCTTCTTCACCAATGGCAAAAACTGTGTCCGCCTCTCAATTCATTTAACTCAATAACAACTGAACTGATTCCCCATAACTGATTCCCATAAAATTTGAACAAATATTTACCTGTTCCATGAGACCAAAAGGCTGAGGAAATCATTATAATGGAAATGCTTTGTTAAGCTTAGCAATAGCATTTTGTGACATAAACATAATAATGAATTCATCAAAATACCTTCCTACCAGACCTATTATTGCTAGCTAACCATGTAGTGCGAGTGACCACCAGCAGGTAGGCATTACAATGGCTAAGATTATGACACTTTCTATTTTTCTGTGACTGGCAGCTCTGGTTTGTATGGCTGAATCTTCTGCACATGCAAAATCCCAGTGAAGACAACAGTCTTCCCAGGCAGGCAGATCCTTTTCTGTACAATCAGATGCCAAATACAGAAGCAATGACAAGTACAGGACTGAATCACAGGGACAGTACCCACCGTCCCAATCACATTATTCAGAGCAATGCTCTGCCTCACAAAAAATGGATGTTATTTAATATGTAAGATTTCCAGCACAGAATAACTATGGGGAAAAAACACTGAAGAAAGAACTCTGCTAGCCAAAGGATGTGCTGAGTTCGTTCTGTGATGAACAGCTTAAAGAGCTGCAGATTTCAATACATCAGAACTCCCTGTAGTTGGCAATAAGCCAATATGGCTATTGACTAACTATTTCACCATGGTTATTTTTCTACCTTTCATTTTGGAATGAAAAATGCCATCTTGACAGCCCTGTAGACTGAGGTCCTCTACGTATCCACAGGCCAGGTTCAGAAAGACATTTGCACTGCAAGATTACACACAAGATTCTGACAATATGCTTCCCCTTGGAACTGGAGGGAACACTTCCAAGGATGAGAGGGTACTTCAGTGCCAGAGCTAGCCCTCTGGGGACCCTTAGCAAAAATACCTGCCCCTCCCCCCCCCCAGGCAAGTTCTTATAATAAAAAACGAATTGGGGTGGGGCCTTAAGTTGCTTGGGGCCCTAAGCAATTTCTTAGTCTGCTTATGCCTACTGCTAACTCTGCTGACAGTTCAGTCTCAATGCCTGTTCAGATCCTTGGCCACTCTGATAAGAGTCCTAAAAGCAGTGACATTTCAACAGTAGTAACCATCTGTTTTATAAGGTGCACACCTGTTCTCTAGGAATTGGACTGTGACCATCAACTTATGTCACAATGACCCCCGAACAGTTATCAGAAGGTTAAAATGTTTGCTAACCAGTAAACAGTTATGATTACAGGGAAAAGATTCCATATTCTATTAACAACTCCCCTCATTCCTTTTTTTTTTTTTTTAAGTCTTGAAAAAGAAGGATAGGAGATAGAAAAGTAAATGTAATGCTAGATCTTGATCTCCAGCATGAAGTTGCACACCGTTGGGTATCCACTAAGGTCAGATAAGCCCAAAAACCAAGAGCTGCACTGCATACATGCAGAGGGGAGTTGTGCCTTAGTAAGTTGGTGAGGCACACATTGCTTTGAAAATGTAGGTCACAGTGGATAGTAGCCACTTTTACAGGTCAAGCAGCGATGAGTGTTCTTCAGTCTAAGGGCAAAGACCTCATCAAATGATTTGATATTATGACTGCCATGGACAGTAACAGTATATTTAGGTTGACCAGATGTCCTGATTTTATAAGAACAGTCCCCATTTTTGGGTCTTTTTCTTATAAAGGCTCCTATTACCCCCAACCCCCTGTCCCGACTTTTCACATTTGTTGTCTGGTCACCCTACGTATATTGCATAACCAGGCATTTGGTCAGAAGTATTACAAGACAGAGACTTACTGAGCTCTTATAACTAGATGGTCCTTACCTGAAGGGTAAGCATAATAGCCAGTTCCTCATAATAAACAAGCTAGGAGTAAAATTACCCTGATATTTTTAAAAACAGTATTCTGCAGAACAGCGAGAATACGTCATGTATGATGTCATTTTGTAACTATGATGCTATCCCTTAGTGTGCTAGTGGTCTGCATAGACTAATGCATAAAAATGTTGAAACTAATTGAGCAAATTTTTAGAAGGTTACAGCAATTGAGAACTAGAGAAAGGATTGCATAAATATATTGTGTAAAAAATCTCAGAGCTCGACTAAATATTGTAAATATTTAATCACCTAGCAAATCTCTATAAAAATTCACAGCCAACAAATATACAAAAAGCTCCAGTCCAGCAAAACAGTTAACTTCTTTGGGGCCTGAAAGAATACAATAACTAATCTCAGCTCTGAAACAAGTAATTTTTATGGATGGGTTCCAATATATGATGTTATAAGAGTGAGTGTTCTGTATAAAATCTGAGCATATCTGAAATGGGTTTCAGTTTTCAGCTTCCATGTCACCACAAGATGAGCTCAAGCAATAATAAATGATACTGGTCTTGAACAGCTAAAATGTGCTTCTAGCCCTTCTTTGATTCACATTATTTTCCAGATCTAAGATAATTTTTATATTTCTCTTCACACAATATGCTAATCTCCCCATTATAAATATACATGGTAGCAATTTACAAACCTCAAATTTTTCAGTGCTATTGATTGTGATCACATTTGTTCTCCACTGGTTTTGTGGCCCTCCTGCTTCTTGCCAGATGTTTTTAAAAGCACCATCAGAACGTGTTTGGAATCCCACCATCAACGTTCCCCTCATTTGACCAATCCAATAGTAAAATGCAATCTAGGGCAAAGGAAAGTTCTGATTATTCCAGCAAATCACAATGACAAGAATATAATGAAAGGAAAGTGCAGTCCAAATACCTGGCAAATGTGTTTGCTATCAGTAGGGAGGAAAACTCTGCTCCTTAAAGTTGCAGGAGATAAGGTCACTTCAGAGGACAATAAGAGGAAATAGGCTATTTAAAAAAAGAACAAGAATAAAATAGAAGGTTTAAGAACCAGTGGTATTCTAACAAATCTATAGAACATACCAGAAAAATTACATTATTTGGTAATTAGAAAAGGTAACTGAATGGAAATAACAGATAAATAATTACATTGAGGAGATTTATCTATAAGGGTACTTTTTCCAAGATATTTTTTGTGGGATACTTTACAAACTATGTTAAAAGAATAAGCAGATATTCAATATTCTGTATTCTACCCACAGTTCAATGTGAGGGCCCAGGCCTTATTGACTGTACACTATGCAAATCCTGCTCTGAAGACAGAATTAATAACTCCCTCATGGGCTTTTCTATGATGCTTATTACAAAGTATCTGAGTGCTTCATAAACATTAATGAATTTATTTTTACTACACCCCTTCGAGCACAATCCATCCTGTCCATAGAATGAGGCAGGAGTTCTGTGTAAAAAATAGTTGTAATTAAAGACTGTATCATTAGGCATAAGCACAACAGGGCCAAATTAAAGTTGCACAGATAACCTTAATTCCAACATTTCCTAACTTTTGAGTACTTGACTTATTTTACAACCATAATAATATTCTTTTAATGTGGTTTATTTTTGTGCACAATTTTCTAGGTTTGTAATCATGCGACCTCTCTCCTCTCCCCTTGTCTCCAGTCATCCAACCCCCATTCCTCCTCACATCCCTCATCCCCACTGGTTGCTAGTTCCAGTTTCCGTTCAGAAGCTTCTCATCTAACGTCAGTGTCTCCCCTCCCTTCCCCAGCATTGTGTTCCCATCTCTTTACCCAGTTAGTCCCAGCTTTTTCCCCACATCCTGACTTTTCATTCAATCTATCTCCCCTCCCCCACATCTCCTTCCTCCCACCCCACTGATTCCCAGATCAGCCTCCTTACCCAGCCAGTCCTAGTCTCCCCTCTCTAACTCCCAGTATCCCCCCAATCCCCAGTCCTAATGTCCCCCCAACTCCAGTACCTATTTTCCCTCTCCTTCTTACCAACAGCCTCTCATTAGTGGCCATGTCATCCCCTCTACCCCCCTTCCCAATCAGGCTCTTGTCCCCTTTGCATTTGAATCAAGTAGCTTCCACTGCCATACTTTCTGAGCCCAACAGGGAGCATCCATTGGCAGCACAGGAGACATCATCTTCATGCTCTGTTCCCCTGCCTGGCCCAGCCTGCAGCAGCACAGAGCTGCAACTTTACAGAAAGTTCTGCTCAGTCCCAGGCTGACAGGTGCATGCCCACTGCAGATGGAATCTTTGGACAATTTAGCTATTAAGCTCTAGCAAGATCACACTGAGCATGTGCAAACTGTGATTTTTCAATAGCTCAGAAACTTGGCCAAATTTGGGCAGATTTTCATGGGAATGTCAAAAAGTACATCCCTGGTACAAAGTTTGAAGACCCTGCTCCAAAGCTTGGGGGAGTTGAGCAACTCAAAGAAAAAGCACCAGAATTTTTTTAACATGAGCAAAACAACCTATTTTCCCCTAGCCTTGTTCTCAGAAATAACTGAGTCTGTTTGGTTAAAATTTTCCATAAATGTTTAACCTGAGGCAGATGCCCAGCATGATAAGATTCAACCCAAACAGTTATAGTTTGGCAAAGTTATAAGCAACTGAAAACAGGGTCTTATAATGGGAAGTGTCAGGTAACCTTAATAGGAAGGGTAACCAGGCCTCTAGTAACAGAGCTGACAATCAATGGGAGTCCTTCCATTCATTTCAATGGGCTTTGGAGCAAGCCTGAAGTGAGGTTCACCCAGCACTTGTATAACTCTCAAATAACTGTTTCCTTAACTGTGTTCCAGAAAACCGCTTCCAACCTCAGTAATAAAATGGGTCACTTTTTTAAATGTGGGATGTTAGCTTAAGGACACAGAATGCGGATTTTATGGAAATCACTATATATATAAATATATATATTTGCCATCGTCTTCCATAGGTTTCAATTTTGCTCTTTTAAAGCGAAGTAAGTAGAGAAAGTAAGGCTGACACTTTTAAAGCCTCAGACTCTAGTAATCACTATGTTCTTATCAGTTTAATTAAAAACAATTTTAAAACAATCAAAAAAACTATATATTCTTCTTTTTCCTTTCATACCATTAATTTTGCAGGTCTTTTAGGCTACATATTTTGATATGATCAGATTATAATTTATTTTAGAATGATCCATATCTTGCTTATAGTTACTGTGCACTGAGCTTTTGCTGACTTCATACATTGATACAGCACATCTCTTAATATCCCAACTGATTTTTCAAAATAGGCTTCCAAAACATCTCTCATATAAACAGATTGATTACTTGATTAATAAGTATAAAATTCCAGGGGACAGCCAAGATTAACTCAGAAAAAGATAATTAATCAAAAATTTTAAGTCATGATTATTGAATGGATTTCCTATTTCACGAATGAGGGAAATTGCCTGTAGACTGCACAGCTTAGATTTATTGATACAGTTCAAAATCATTAAGGAAACAGTGCTCAGGAATATGCTTAAAACAGAGCTGTAACAAGGGCAAGGCGAGTGAGGCACTTGCCTCGGGCGCGCAAAGCAGAGGGGCACAGCTCTACTGCGATTGGCAGCTCTATCGCCGCCGCTTCTTCGGCGACAGATCCCTGAGTCCCTGTTGTAGGGAAGGACCTGCTGCCAAATTGCCCCCGCCGCTTCATTCATTCTTCGAGAGGGACTCGGGGACCCGCCGCCGAATTGCTGCCAAAGAATGAATGAAGCGGCGGCAGCAATTCGGCAGCAGGTCCTTCCCTCCGACAGGGACTCAGGGACCCCCTGCCGAATTGCCGCTGAAAAGCCTGGTGCCAGCCCTTGACTCGGGCGCAAAAATTCCTTGTTATGGCTCTGGCTTAAAACATATATATCTCAAGAGGATGCTCTGTGTTTGTGCTCCAGTGCAACCTTTGCTAAAATGGTAGTTTAATAGAGTCCCAACTGGAACTATACAGGCACTAGCCTTATTGGAGGCAGCGTGGCGGTGCATCATCCTATTGGTGGTCCCAAAGTAATTGGCCTCATCACAAATACAATATTTTCAGAATCACAAGCTCCACTGAAAGGTGACAATATTTGCTTCTCCCAGTGCAGACCAGCTCTACTGGCTGGTGCAGGGCAGTGACCTTCCTTTTGATCCATCTTTGATACCCCAAGGCAGGTGGTGTATCAAGTGCAGCAGGTGGAGCTAGATTCATGGAATTCTGTGGATCAGGGGTCTGTGGACCACAGATTGATCAAGATATAGATCAAAAAAATGCCAGTACCCAGAATAGTAATATGAATAACTGAAGAACAGGCTCACACTTTTAGAAAATGCATGCAATTGTGTTTTTTGCACACCAAGTGACTAATTATATAACTAATTGCTCATTTGGAAGGGCTAAATAGGCATACAATTTTGCCCACAATAGACCTAATATTTCAGAAACAATGTGATTATAAACAGACAACTAAACATCTCTGGACACAAAAGATTCTACTTCACACAACATAATTGCAAGCCTGTTGTTCAGTGCAATTCATCCAACAGAACATGAGTATTTTAAGTTGGTGAAATAAAACAGGTGGGAGTTCATAAAGACATGGTTATTCCTTTTTTAAAATATAGGGGACCCTTACCAGTTTTATTCCCGTTGTGATCAGAATGTGGAGATCTCATATCGGTCAGGCCATTTCTCCTAGTCCATCCAGTCTGTAAGTTCCCATTATGAATCATATTGCATAGGTCAGTTTCAAAGTCACATGTTTCATAGGAAGAACCTAATCAAAGAGGACTGTTTTCAGAAACTGTATGCAGTAAAGGTTTGACTCATTGAGCAAATATATAATGCAACCATACCCAGAGAAATAGATACAAATGAAATTATAAATTATTAGTTAGTACTAAGGCTATGATTTAGTCATGGAGGTCATGGCAGTCACTGATTCCATGACTTTACCAGACCTCTGAATTCTTCGGCTGCATCTGTCAGTGGCTGAAGCTGGGGCAGGGGCTGCAGCCGAGAGAGTGTGCTTTTGCCCCAAAGCTTGTGAGATAATTTTTAGTAAAAGCTCATTTATTGCCCATGACCTGTCCATGACTTTTAAAAATAACCATGACAAAATCTTAGTCTTAGTTATTACTTATAAAGCACCCAGAAATAGCCTAAATGACTAAAAAGACTTCCTAAATTGTAGACCAGACACAATGAGTAATAGCAATAAACAATGCAGTGGGAATAACAGGGAGAGGAGGAGGATGGTTGCAAAAAAGTCAATGTCTATCCTCTGGATGATCTCATGTCCTGTTTTGCTACTGCAGATACAGTACAGATCCTTTTCCCACCACATATAAAGTCCTATATATATGCATTTTCACCATTTCTACAATTGAACAGGAAACTGTGGAGGCTAGCAAAATACTTTGAATGAATAAAAATTTTTCTTAAGAGATACTGCAAACATCACCAAGCTACCATGTACTTCAAATGCTTCAATATACACTATTATTCATGTCAGCACTGGGCTTTCTCATGCAGTAATGAAGATTAAACACTAGAAAATAACCATTTAACACAAATATTTTTATCTCCGCTGTCTTTCATGTCACTGTATTGAACCCTGGATTTTTAGCAGCATGGTTATAACATTCATTAGGAAAGTATGAACTCAGTCCCAGAAATCTCCAAGGGCCTAATCCTGAAAGTTACTGAATGCTTACTCAGTGGGTGTCATCCCATCAATGGATAGATAAGGCACTCAGCACCTTCCAGGTGACATTCAGCAACTTTCATGAATGGGCACTAAATTAGACTAACACTCCCTTCGCTAGCTGGGGTGCCAGTTTGATGGGGCCATGAGCACCAGAGATGGGATGGGGGAAGATCTCAACCAGGAGCAAGTAGGACAGTGCTCCATGCAGTCCCCCTGCTTCCCCCTCCTATTCTCTTTCACCATGTGTTCAGGAGGAAGGGGGTGTTTCTTTCTCTTTTTCCCCTTTTCTCCCACCCAGCATGGGGAACAGGAGAGACATTGTATACTTCTTTCAGACAGTGGAGCATGCCCCATCCGTCACTGCTGCCATTGTGCAGTGGAGTACCGGTGGGGTTTGGTGATTATCTGCATAATGAGTAAAGCAGAGCAGCAACTCTGGGGTCACTGCAAGAGCAGAAGATACGTACTGGGAACTTAGGGGAACCCGAGAGCAAGCCGGTTCCTCTAAACAGCCCCAGCAGTGCCCTCTCAGAAGTTTTAAGGATAGTGGCTGCCAAGGCTAGCCCTGGAACTCTAACTCGTATTACAGCTATCAAAGAACTTTGAGCTTCAGGGCCTAGTCACTGTGAATTGGACCAGACGCTCTAGTGGATGCAGAGAGGGGAACAAGAGCAGCCACTGAAAGGAGGAACCAGAGCCCCAGGGAGAAACAGCCTGCTGAACCCCCTGCTTTGGTGGGGGCTTCTGAGGTTGCCTTACACTCTGCTTCAACTGGTGAGACTATGGGGGAGGAGGGAGGTGGAGGCACTTCTAGGCCCTCTGCAGTGGGGGATCCTCATTTGGTGGTAATGCCTCTGGGAATTATGGATGGTATTCCCTCTTTACGGACAATTTGGAACACAGGGACCATTGGTGAGATGTTACTGCTGGGATCCCATGGTCTCGTACCCACTACTGGAGTGGCTGGGGCTATCTCTGGCACAGTAGGGGAACCCACCCCAGGTTAGAAGGGGACAGTCCTGTTCTCCACCCCTCCCCGCTTCAGCACCAACAGGATTCCAAATTGCTATTGATCCTGCTGTCTGCATGGTATGCTGTCCCTCCTTCAATCCTGCACTGAACATAAGGATGTGTGAAGAAGGCATTCTGATAGCAAAAAAATGGTAAAGTCAGACTTCAGACTGCTGCCTGTATACCCTTCTGACTTAGTTTGTTAGAGTTTCAATTCAAGGGGCAATTTTACTTGAACAAAATTATACCAATGGGATGCTCTGTCTCCTGCACAGCCCTTGAAAAGCTTAGTTCTGCATGAGAATCAGCACTGGTCAGGGAATCTGGACTTAGGCCTGGTCTACACTACGCGTTTAAATCAATTTAAAGAGCGTTAAATCGATTTAACGCTCTGTACCCTCACATACAAAGCCTCTTTTATTATCGATATAAGGCTTTTATCGATTTCTTGTCTCCACCCGCACGAGAGGGATAGCGTATTCAAATTCGATATTAACATTATCGGATTTATGGTTAGTGTGACGGAAATCGATGTTATTGGCCTTCGGGCGGTTCATCCCACAGTGCACCTGACTGCTCTGGTCAGCATCTGAACTGCAAGCCAGCGGGCAGGTAAACCAGGAAAAAGCCCGCGAACTTTTGAATTACATTTCCTGTTTGCCCAGCATGGAGCTCTGATCTAGCACGGGTGGCTGATGCACTTGCGATTCCAAAAAGAAGCTCCAGCATTGGACCGTAACGGAGATACTTACAGATCTTGATCGCTTTATGGGGAGACTAAGTCTGTTGTATCACGAGCTCCATTACAGAACACGAAATGCCCAACGTTTTGAAAAAATCTCAGATGACAGACTGCGTGACACGCGTAACAGGGAAGCCAGAGACTCAAATGATGACTCATCGGATGGGAAGGGTTTACTGAGGACTTCCGCATCCCACAGTCAAGCATCTCTGAAAAGTATTTGCGTTCTTGCTGAGCTCCAATGTCTGTAGGTTTAAACACAGTGTCTGGCGTGGTTCAGGGAACAGCTCCTCAGTTTCTTTCCCCCACCACCACCACGTGAAGAAAAGAGAAGAATCAATTTCTTGACTACTTTCAATACCCTATGTTTTACTGAATGCTGCTGGTAGGCGCGATGCTGCAGCAGTGAAGGGCAGTATCCGCTCCTTTCCCTCTCCCCTCCCCGGTGGTAGACGGTGCAATAGGACTAGTAGCCGTCCATCAATGAATATCTACATGTTGACATTGAGGCCAAACATTGCTGGTTACTCCCAGTAGATTAGGACAGAATGGCTAATAACCAGCTTCATCACAGCAACTGGGGGCTTCAGCCCCCCCTTTCCTGTGTAAAGAAGTTCTGTACTGCCTGGACTGTCATAGCAGCAGCATGCTGGGCTCCTCTCCCCCACACCGTTTAATGTCCTGCCTGGACTATCATCGCGCCGGAGGCTGCCCTCATTTATATTCACTAAACACTCAGTGTTTCTTATCTGCATTCTTTATTACTTCCTGACACAAATGGCAGAACACTGCCACGGTATCCAGGAAGGTTGGGGAGGGGAAGCAACAGGTGGAGTTTTTGCAGGGCACCCCTGTGAATACTGACACAGAGCAGCTTGCTCTGATCAATGCGTTCTTCTTAATACAACTTGCCCCTTATTCTAGGCAGGACTGACTCTATTTTTAAAAACCATAAGGGAGGATTGACTCCAAGTCCCAGTGAGTCAATCCCAATTTTGCTTTTGTGTTGCGCCCCGGCAGATTCAGCCAGGGGCATCTGCATAGCAGCGGACAGTACAGAGGGGGAGAGAAACGTCATCTCATTGCTAGTTTTCTCTGGCAGTAGACGGTACAGACAACCGGTAACCAGCTCTGCTATCATTGCAAAAGCAAGTGAATGCTGCTGTGTAGTCCTGGAGTATCGCTCTCTCTCTCCGCGGCATCAGTACACATACGGTGCCGAGAAAAAAAAAAGCTGAACGGGCTCCATGGTTGCCGTTGCTATGGCGTCTGCCAGGCAATCCAGGGAAAATGGCGTAAAGGATTGTCAGCTGATGTTTTCCAAGAGGAGGAATGAGCTGGACACATTTACCCAGAACCACCCGCGAGAATAATGATTCAACCCAGAATTCCAAGGGGCGAGGGAGACTGCGGGAACTATGGGATAGCTACGGAAGAGCTACCCACAATGCAACGCTTCAGAAATCGATGTTAGCCTCAGCCCATGGACGCACAACGCCGAATTACTGTGCCTACTGTGGCCGCATGAAATCGAATTTATAATATCAGTTTTATAAAACCGATTTTAGCTAATTCGATATTATCCTGTAGTGTAGACGTGGCCTTAGAGAAGTCACCTATTATCTTGGTGATTTTCTTTTTGTAGGAGGAACAGAAACAGACACTGTCTGGGAGCCTCATTAACAAGATAAAACATGAGAGGTCCTGATACTCATTTGGAATTGGATTCTACAGTGAGTATTTCTCATCACCCCTTTGAAAAATTGGCAGAATTGTGAGATTATCCATCATTCTGGCAACCAAGAAAGCATGCCTCTGACAGCTGCAGATTATCACTGGCCATCTAAATTTTGCATGCAGGGTTATGGCTCCTGGAAATAATTTTAATATACACTAGCTGCAGCCACAATTGGTATTACCAGGCCTCATCACTACATTTGGCTGACCAAGGAAATGAGAGGGGACCTAAAGTTTTGGGATATGTTTTTGTCAGAATACAATGGGGTTTCATTTTGGCATGCAGAGTGATCGCTGGATGTGGACTTGCAGGTCCACTTACACACTGATGGTGGCATGGGCTTCCAAGTGTACCTCTGGCATGATGTTAGTCTCCTATAATACCCCCTTGGGGTGTGATGGGGCCCTGTAGTCCCCCAACCTGCAGTCCTCAGAGTCAGGATGATACAGCTGTGGGAGACGCAGCCCTCTGGCTGAGTCCTGTGGAAGCCTACTCCTTCTGGGATATCAGAGGCCCACAAAAAAGAAAAAAGAAAACCAACAAACTGACAAGCACCCTTACCAGGCTTCCCTTCCTTCAAGGGGCCTCTCACAGGCTGTAGTTTACCTCAGTGGCCAAAGATGAACCACTAACAATAGTACCAGAGTAATTGTTCATAGTCTGGCCAACCTTCCCTTCAGATTGGTTGTGGTTGTGTGAACAATCCCTATTCTTACCCACAGTATCCTCCAGGAGCTGAAGATGTGAAAGTGTGTGGTCCACTCAGGGCTGCAGCTAAGTTAGCTGAGCTTCCCCCGGCCCTGCCATATCTTGTAGGTGTGGTAAGGCAGGGCTGCTTGAGCTTCCAGCAGTTCATTAACCCTCATCTAAGAAGTGCAGGGTTTGTATACCCTGTCACAACTTCCAAGGGAAATGGTGTGCTCAGAGGTGGCTGGATCTTCCAGGGAATCATCAAAGACTTCATATTTCTGGGGGTTTTCCTCTATCTTAGGGTCCATCTTTATTTGGGTAACAGATTCCAGGATAAGTGAGTTCATTTCCAGAGTGAAAACATAGATTCCAAGACCAGAAAGGACCATTATGATCATCTAGCCTGACCTGTCCTTGGTGTTAATAATGGCCTGATCGATGCTCTGTCTCACTTTCAGATTTGGGGAATTAGCAACACAGGCTGAAAGGACACAATAGCGATGCCTCATTCCATGTGCAACCTTAATTACAGATTGCATTCAGGCTAGCATGACATTCCACTGCCACACAGACATTCCAAATTTACAAAGCAAGATTTTCAGAGTTTTTGGATTTCAAGGTGTGCCAGGCCTACCTCACATATGGCCCATCCCAGAACTGCAAGTAATTCAGTTTGTGGTAGAGTTAGTTCACTGAGGCCTGGCTTCATCTACAATTGCAGGTCAAGAGTAAAGGGGTAAAGGGATTCCCCAATCTTTGCATTGAGTGTGTAGTTTGCAGGTTACTAGAAAGTTGCCCATGTTCAAGGGGACCATGGGCAGACTGCAGAAAACCAATCATTATTCAGATAAAAAGAGATTTAGTCCTAACATTCCCCAAGTTTGCAATAGTGTCAGTAAAGCAGTACCATTTACAGCAGTCTTCCTGGTGGTCTTTTAGGGCTTTAAGCTAGGAAGAAATAGTTTCTGGTTCAAAGAGCAATGAGTCTAACAAAGTGTTGCCACAGGAAACTTGCAATGGGATCAAGGAAAAGTCATCTTGATATTGTCAGTTAAAAGCAGATCAGATTTGTCATGGTACCAAAATTGTGCTGAATGAGCGTGGTGAAAAGGTTACTTGCCCAATGCAGGTATTAAAAGCAGTCATCCCTTTGGCTTCAGAGCCATTGTTTGTCCATCTTCACTCATTGATATATTTGCTTTCCATAACAAACTCTCTGCATAAAACTCTTCATGTACTCAAATATTTGGATGCTAATATCTAAATTGTATCGTTAAATTTATTAATCTTATTTGGTTTATTGATGATTATCTCTATGTATTGTATGACTTTTCAACCAACCTTTGTACTTTTGGATAATTTAAGCACTATACCCAGATGTACAGACACTCTTTTCTTATCCTATGTATTATATAATTTTAAACATTCGCTTTAATAAAGAGGCATCTGGCAAAAATCTGGCTCATATCTAGATGATGTCCCCATTTTGGTTGCTTGCCTGAGGTATCAGAGAAGGTTGTGGCATCAGCTAGTGCCCCTCATCCACTCTATGGCAGGCTGTTTCCATTCCCAGCCAGTGATCATTATTCACTTAGGGGAGAATTACTTAGGCACAGCAAAAGGGCCTAGTTTGATCATTAGAATAAAGAGGGATTTCAGCCATGTTTCATCTCTTTCCCCTCAAACAGTCTTGATCTGCTCACACCAAGACAAGTTTGGTGAGGAGTCGCCAGACCTGCCAGGATTGACCAGGCCAAGAAAGAAGTGAACTGAGAAACTGGTACGTATATAAAAATGACAAGGGGGTATAGTGATTTCTCATAAGGAAATTAAATTTACAGCCCTCCAAAACTGTTGAGAGAGAATGGAGTATATCTATCCAATACAGAGTAGGATATTTTCTTGGAGCACCTCAAGCAATGAGTAGATTCCTCTCTAGATGCCTGATGCAAGGATGGGGGACAAGAGATACCCAAGCTGATTGCTGTTGTCTCCTGCGATGAGTTCCAGTGTGGCTGATACAATAAAAGTCTGATCTGAAGTCCCTTTAATGCAACGGGCTGCTTGGGCATTGGTCTCTAGCATGACACTGCACAGTGAGAGGGTATCTCCTACATCTCACGCAGCATGTTGTTCCCCTCATTTTGTCTCTTCTACCTCCAGCATGGAGGAAGGGAGTGGATCATGGCTGGCTTCAATCAGAGTCCTGGAGAGGCTTTCATACCCACCCTCAGGGTTACAGAAGCCAAGCCAGTGCTGCCAGTTTGGGTCCGCAATGGAACAGCCCTGATGGGTAATTTTTTTTCGGAGTGCGGGCACTAACCGCCATTGGGTAATAGTTTTAAACTCAGTTGCATCTTCTGCATTCAACCATACTATGGTGTATGTCTCTCTTTCTGCGTCCACATCAACGCAACACAATGATTAGTTACGAGGTGCAAAAGAAGGAGCAGACAGCACTGGTTTAAGCATTTGTGGTGTAGATTAATGTATAGACTAGCTGAGCCAGCAGCTAATTTTTTGCTGCTGTTTTCATCTTTGGTAATGTGCTATATCTTTCAGTGGCTGAAAAGCATGTCAATAGTTCATTATCACAAACACTGCTGGAGCTAGTTGTATTATATGAAATAAACTGAATTACACTCAATCTTATCTCAGGAGATATCCCATTGCTGAAAAACCAAATTAAAATGTCAACAAGTTAGAATAAGAAGAACAGTTCTTTTGTTTTAAATTAAAACTCCTGATCACTCCTGATTATTTTTTAAAAGAACAGTTCTATTTATTTTCACAGAACATCTAACTTGAAAGTTGTCCAATGAAATTTGATGGAAGATAAATTTACGCAGATAAAGTTACTGCTTGGGGAGCAGAGAGGAGGAGGATGAAATGTGTGGGTTGTTCTAGACACATTTTTCTCAGTGTTTGTTTTACAGTGTTATTAACAAAACGAAGTCTTTAAAGCCATCCCGAAGTTAAAAAAAATCTGTCTAAATCTCAGAGAAACAAACTGCAGTTCAAGTTCAACTGTGTCTATTTAATTTTGGTAATCTTTCTAGAAACATGAGACACTGCATCACACTGTTAAAGAATTTTTGATAAGAAGATACTGTCTCAACAAAGAAAGACACTTCCAGTGAAAATAATGTGTATATTTTTAATGGCTCCTTGAGTGCTTTTAGAGAATTAAAAGTTTAGCCATACATCTGGGTATAGTTTAGCCATACTTATACACTAATATATATATATTATTTTCAAGAGTGCTATTTTGGGAATGCAATATTATTTTAAAGGAGCAGTTTTATCATTTTCTCCCAGTGAATATTCTGCAACAGAAACTCACAGCTTAAAGGTGATTCTAAATACAATATATATACAATTTATCCCACTCTCTCTCTCAGGCACAAACAGCTCAGATGGGAAAGAGAAAAGATGAGACTAAATTGGTAATAAAAGTATAATATTTGAGGTTCCAGTCCTATAATCTGATTCATGCAGATAAAACCCTTATTCCCATATAGGGACCAAATTAAATCAGTGGAGCTCTGTGTGGGCACAGGGGTCCATCCATTCACATCAGAGTGCAGTTCTAGGGCCTATACAAAAGACTAGCTCAGACAAAAAACACTGAATCTGAACAGCCCTGATGGTCAGTGGGCAATGATAGGGCTATAATTCAAAATCAGAATCCAGATCTGCATCTGAATTTTATGATTAACACGTGGGACTTGTCTACACAAGGAACAGTCCAGAATAGCTCTTTTGTCGACAGGGACATACTTATTCCATGTTAAAGTCCCCGTATGCAGTTTAGCTTAATCCACACAAAGGCACTTTTGGTGTGCGATAAGAGTGTCAGCACTGACAGCTAGTGAGGAATAGGTATTGCACTTTAAATTAAAAAACTAATTTAAATTTGTGATAGCTTCCCCATGTAGACAAATCTGACCTAACTCCTCATATTCAAATGCTCCCAAACTCTGTTTGAAATCCAGATTTCCAATTTTGTCGCTCTCCCATCTCTAATTTAAATTCAAGTCTGTTTCCCTTTTAGATCTGTTCCCTGCCTCCGGTGATATAATTTTTATAGAAGAGTCTTTTGTAATCTCTTATTCCCTCTCCTGCTTTCACATGAATGATTCTCCTGTAGCACAATTACGAATGGGGCTGAACAAGAGTGTGTAAAGAACTGCCATAGAAATTGACAAAAAGGCATGCTTACTTGTACATTCTGCCAGTGCAGCAGAGAGTGTATTTCAGTGACCTATCTGCCTGGAGGAAATAGTCTTCTGTATAGGAAACAACAGCCAAGGAGCATACATACTACATACTCAAACTGAGCTTTTCAGGTATAGCTGGACATAACATACAAACATCTCTTGTGTTCAAACTGCTATTATGTTGAAACTTGCCAAGATAGATGCTTGGCACTGCATTTGTGAGGGGGTTCAGTGCACTTAATTTTCTGCCTGGTAATTCATAATCCTGTCTACTGTAACATGATACTGCATACAGAATGCTTGACCTTTGGTTTGGTTGAGCAGGAAGATAGAAGTGGGTTATGTCTGCAGGATACACATTTCTAAGACTGTAATCTGCTAACCTGAACATCTGTTTTCTGGAGCTACTGCCATAAGGTAGTCTCCAGGTTCTACCAGAGACATTTAAGTTTTTAAGTTAAAAATCACAAAATTCAGGAAATCCAAACTTCTTCTTCTACTCCAGGAATAGGGTTCTCAGGGAATAGGACTCTTGTGCTGGGCATTGTTATATGTATGTTGCAATGTAGCTTAATGTTATAGCAAAGGTAAATGTCAGCTGTAAAATCAGTTCAGCTAGGTAAGTGCAGCCAGCTTGAGTGGACTCAGATTGTCTGGATGGCTTTTTTAGGGCTACTTGACCACAGCCACATTCAGAAACATTGATGACATCTCAAGTTATTAAGCCAAAGCTATAAATTCATAGCTTTTTTTGGTATTTGTTTGCTCGCTTAGTACTTTGTGTGAGCTCTAGCTGTGTTACATTGATCACTATTCCTGTACCGAAACAAAACTGAAACATTACTGAACTGTCATGGACCTGCAACAAAGATTTTTACCAGAATTCTTTCACAAAATTATTTTTAGAGCAGACCTGAATTCCAGGGGGAATGTCTGTATCTAGCTAACATTTAATACATTTTAACTATAATAAGCAGTTGTGAATTAAAGGAAAGCAAGGTTGGGCAGAAGTTTCATCTAGTGACGTACCTTGAATAAGAAAAATCCATTAAAGATATACAGATTTAGATATAAATTGAAATTTAAGCAGGAAACCTTTGAGTAAAAGAAAAAAAATAGATGAACTACAATTCCATGAAGTTTCATCCAAAATGAAATTCTGTGTCCTTCTGTTCACTGCTAGTTATTTTATAAGTAAAGCTATCTAACTGTACTACAAAAAACTTTGCTTCTCTTCTAATGAAGCCCACCGAGAGCTACTTACAATGTTTTTCATCACTGCTATCTTCGCGCTGGTTGGTGAAATTTCATGCTTCCTTTGGTGGAACAGAGGATCCATTGGCACATTGGAAGTCATGTCCTGTGGATGACTGAACAAGTAGACGAGTGAGAGGACACCAAAAACAACAGAAGCTGACTTTGTTCATTGGATATGCTACCATCCTGGCTTCCACTTTGAAGAGAACTACTGCAGCAATCTAGTTCTGGCCAAGAAGTGTCCATACAAAGCCATGATTACACATGTTGCTTTAAAACTTTATTTTCTAGAGTTCCAAGTGTTACGAGTTTGATACTCCAATGAAATATGTTCTATGTGAGGAAGTTACATTTGAGCCATATATCAGTGTTTCCTTAGAAAATATGTAACTAAATTGCATCACTTCTTTTATGACTAGCAGGCTTGTTTTGTTGCATTACTATGCAAGCCAAGTGGATATCATTAACTCATTGATTGGTATTATTGCCCAATGACTGGCAAAAATGTCAGATAAGTAAACAACGTAGGCACACATAATATAATCAGACAGTTAGCAATATTCCTGAAGCCTTTTGTGCCTTTTCTTGAAGTAATCTGGCAGCAATGCATAAGTATAAGTAATTTATGAAGAGCATTATGTATGAACTGTAGAGATGTAGCAAATAAATTCAGCATTGATTTTAATATCAAAGTGATGACAAGTGAGTGATCCATGGAGAATGAGAATTTGTATACCGTATCCACATATCATGCAGTAACCTGAGGCATGCTTGTATATGGGCTCAAATGATTATGTCAACTGAATTACTTTGGGGTTGTTTTGATTTTGGCCTTCTCTTTGTGAATCATTTCTAATTTGAGAAAAAATACTGGATATTCACAGGTATTCTCCAGATAGCTCATTTGAACAAATGTGAGCCTACAGGTTGTTTCACATGCTATTCACTTTGGCTGCTTACTATGCATGACATTTATTTGGTCACCTTAGTCACATGGCAGCTTTATAAACAGAAGAAGTCCAATTAACCCCGTTGCTGTTGCTAGCTGATTTGATCCCATAGATCACTGTTCACTCTGGCAGAAGTCACCAAGCTTAAAAAATAAAATTCAAGTCATTCATAGCCAAAGCCAAATTGCCTTTACCCACTCTAGAGCCTTTGAAGAACAGCACTGATTGAGGAGTCAACTGTCTTTAATCTGTGTAAAGTTTTAACATAAGGATAGTGGTATTGGGTTTGATAGTGGGGCAGATGTTCAGTCACTTGGAGAGCACAGATAATTCAGCTCCAGTTAGGGGTATTCTCACCTCAGAAAAAGAGCTCTGTGTAAGCTCGAAAGCTTGTCTCTCTCACCAACGGGAGTTGGTTCAATAAAAGATATTACCTCATCAACCTAGCCTCTAAGTTTTTACATATACATTCATTGTTGTGTGGACCACCTTCCTTCCCACTGGTAACCCAGTAATACCCTTGTGGTGATGTTTATATGGAATGGTTTATATGAAAAATTAAGACTAGGAAAAAAGTTAATGCAAGGGGAGGGGGGAAGGGGAGGAGGAGGGGAGAGTTAAATGTGATCTAGCACCTAGAAGCAAGGAGAACCAGAAGTAAAGGACCAGCCAGCTCCGTGGCCAAACAGCAGTGCCCTGCAGGCCTCAGTTTAGTAACCTCTTTACTAGTCAGAAATACAGACCTAGTTGATCAGCTATAATCCTGACCATTTGTAAAAGAAAGGGGTGGTCTTCAGATCACTGTGTCCCAACAGGTTTATAACATTCTACATGAATGTTTATCTCTTTATCTTCTCAGTATTTAATCCCAGTTGCTAAGCCATAGTGTGTGCTGTCACTAGAGACAGAACTATTTTCAGCAGGTAACATACAACATACTGTCTTAAGTACTCATCATGTAAGTGAGTCATGTAGTTCTGTATTCAACATAATTCAGCATAATAACCTGACGTCCTAAATGACAAAATGCCAGGGGGATTTGTTCTGCCAAACAACAAAATTATTTTAACATTGAAAAATCTTTTACCACTTCACAGGTCAATTTTTTTCCCCAAATGGGCAACCCAAGCAGACTAGGATGTTGGAATATTAGTGGCCATGCGGGGAAATACAATAAGTAATCATAACAACATATCCGGTTTTCAACAAACATTGAAAAAAACAAAGAGCCCAAGATGGTTGTCATCACAGCCTAGGTATAGTGTTACTAGTTGAACAACCATGTCACTGCCCCTCAGTGACCTCCCACTTTTGGAACTCGCCCTCTGAAAAGGCTCACCATGTTAAGTGAGCTTAACTTCCATGCTAAATTTTCAGCTCAACTCCTGTGCTGTGGCTGCTTTATGCCAGATTGTTGGGAGGAAGCAACTCTAAAGCCTGTGTTATTGGCCAAGGAAGGTCATCATGCTACAGGAAGATCATCTAGTTCAAAAAAGAAGCTTCTATGACATCTCCTCCCCATTCAGTTGATGTAAGGGGCATGACCATGGCTACCTTGATGCCCAGATGATTTCTGGCTATATTTTGTCCCTTGTAGAGTGCTTAATTTGTGCCAGGACTTGCCAAGGCTGAGCCTCAGCAATTCTAGGCTTGGCAGTTCACAGCCCTGCCACCTTTGGGCTTGCTGCATTAGTAATGAAAGTAAATCATTGTTTGAGCCCCAGCACCTCTTTCATTACAAATTAAGCACTGCCTTTGTGGGTGTTGACAGTTTATGTAACTTAGAGCTGCCTGCAGCCTCAATGCAGAAGAACTAACCTTGTACACAGTGAGCTCAGGACTGAGGAGTGCAAAAGTGACCTTGCACCATTTTGACCCTCCTTTCTGAGCTGCACAAGGTTCTCTTCAGCAGCAACAGAGGAACTAGTCCTTCATTTTTAGGACCTATTTCCCTTTTACACCTTGTGAAATTTCTCCACATGAAAAAAGTATTATATTGTAACTCTTTATTAATTTAGTCTATCAGTCACATATATACTGCAGTAAAATGATCAGCCTTTTGCTATAGACTCGATTGTTCTCTGAAAAACATCTGAGGAGAAGCAAGAAGGTGAGCATACAACAAGGCTGATAGCAGCAATATTACGTAGAAGTTTATTTCTTCCCCTCCAGTAAGTAATGAAAAATGTAAATAATCAAGATGGCTTAACCAAACATTCCGATCTGCTGGATCATTTGAAATGAAATGTGATGAGAGGACAGAAGATACGAGTAGGTGCTGTATTCTGATTTGAGAGAGTTTTCTGAGCCAGTCAATGGTCCCATCTTGAACTGTTCTGGAAAGCAGTGCACTCCCTGGTGTGAAGTCAAACTCTGAAGTTCTGTCTTTTACAAGTAGCAATTTCATCAGTGAAATAACACTAGGACAGCTGTCTAAGCATCAGCATAAAGTAATTGTTGACAATTATACAAATACAACAGAACTAGCTACATTTTTAACAACCTCCCATTTCTGATTCCAATAGATTTATTGTGCTCCACAAGTATTACATTGGATGTATAGTACAGTATTAGGTATTGTGACAGGGTCAGGCCAGATGGCTACAAGAGAGTGGTCGGAGGTAGATACATTAGCTCCAGGTTAAGCAGATCCCTTTTCCCTTGGTAAGATAACAGGGACTATTCCAGAACACTCAGGAACTTTCTAGAACTAATTAAGGCAGGCAGGCTAATTAGGACACCTGTAGCCAATTAGGAAGTTACTAGAATTAATTAAGGCTAATCAGGACACCTGGTATAAAAAAGCTCTCACTCTAGTTAGTGAGGTGTACGTAAGGAGCTGGAAGTGAGAGGACGTGCTGCTGGAGGACTGAGGAGTACAAGCATTAACAGACATCAGGAGGAAGGTCCTGTGGTGAGGACAAAGAAGGTGTTGGGAGGAGGCCATGGGGAAGTAGCCCAGAGAATTGTAGCTGTCGTGTAGCTGTTCCAGAAGGCATTCTAGGCAGCTGCAGTCCACAGGGCCCTGGGCTGGAACCTGGGGTAGAGGGCGGGCCCGGGTTCCCTCCAAAACCTCCCAACTCTTGATCCAACACAGGAAGATCTCTGAGGCCAGCAAAATCCGCCAATAAGCTCAGGACCCACCAAGGTAGAGGAGGAACTTTGTCACAGTATCCATACCTAGAAAGCATGTGTTCTCAGTATCTTCTCAGAGTTGGACAACTTTGTCCATGGATTCAGCTCCCCAAAGTGCACTGTGTGTCAAACCTGTGGGCTTGTCTACCCGGAGCCTTAGTCTGCATTAGAGGGGTATAAATTCTAGAGTGCACTAGCATGTTGTGCACTAAATGGCCCGTGTGGACCACCTCTGGCATGCACCAGAAGACCTCATATATGCATTAATATTGTCCTGTTTCAAACAATACTATATTAACAGTGCTAGTGCACATTAGAATTTACACTCCTCTAGTGGGGAGTAATGCACCACGTAAACAAGGCCTTAATCGTAGCCATAGCAGAGGAACTGGCTAGGGATTTAGGATCTTGAGCTTTTCAAGTCTGGTGCAGATCAACAATGATCAAATATAACTGTCACCTGAACAGTGTTCAGTAGCATCTATGAAATGAGTAGGTGTTCCCTGGGGTCAAGTGCCATCACAAGTGATAATTCCATTTGTCCCCTGTAGTCTCACTGGAAAGGTCACAGAAATGAAACTGTATTCCCTCCTTGAGAAATGGTCTCGCCATACCAGCATCGAAACATTAGCTTAGCTCTGTTGGGAAGCTTGTATTGTTCATACATATGCAGTACCTGCTGTATGGCTATTCAGATAACTTCAGCCTCAAAGCCTATCACAGTTGGAATTCTGGACCATTCCTGAGCATTAAAAAAAAGGCATGTTTAAAAAATTAAGAACATAAACTCATGCTTCAACAAGAACCTCTTTATCTAAAGTCACAGGCCTGGCTGACAAATCCCATCACCTTGATGTTTTAATGGTAAGTGAAGAATCAATGTCCATTCAGAAAATATGTAGATGATATCTGTGGCAGACTTTACAAAAGTTTGATGTTCTGCCCTTATCTTTAATCATCATTAAGTATTTATTACACTGAGTGCAAATTAAAATCAGTATGTGACATTGTCATCCTACTTAGAGAGAGCTCTGATATTTGGAAGCATTTTTTAAAAGATCTTCAAGAATATGCAACAGCTTATAGCACAGGAATAAGTTTGCTATATGTTCATTCATACTTCAGTCATTAAATCTGAAACTCAGAGCACTTTAAAATGTTCCTTAGCAACAAAGGCAGTCTCCATCAGCACAAACACAGAAATAATTTGGTTTCATAGCACAACTAAGAGATTTCTCCCCGCACCACATTTTCCTCAGCTGGGGAGCAACACCATACAGTGTAAGGCAGGACACCAGCCATGCCAGAATTTGAGATCAAAGGTTGTCTCCTTATCTTCACTCTTTCCCCTTCCTATCCATAGAACAAGAAAGGTGTAACACTAATATTGCCAACCTCAGATGTTCTAAACCCATAAGATTGACTTTAATAAAAAAAAACAGATCAAACCAACAAAAACAAACCATGATTTTAAAAAATAATAAATTGGGGGGGTATTTGCCTTCTGTTTTGTGAGTCTTTAATGGTCACATTTTCAAGATTTTCTCTGCAGTCATGAGGTCTGGAAGATTCTCATGGAGAAGCCCCGAGGAATTGGGGGTTTAAGATAAATATATATCATTAAAAAGATGAATGTTGGCAACACTAACAGTTTGTGCCACTGTCCCCTGCAATCACACTTATTTATCTACAACTCAGACATTGGCACTTGAAGCACTTCCATGGCTAGAAACTCTCATACCAAAAGGAAACCCTTTGAAACAATTCAGAACTCCTTACTTACAATGTCCTCCTTCTCCTGAATACTTACCTCATGCAGTAGACAGAGAGAAATCATGTATAAAAGCAATCCTAAACCCAAAACTAACACACTTAATTGTGCAGATTTCAGGTTCTTTCAAATACAGGTCAATCTATTCCCACCTGAAACCACATAAACTCTATTACATACCCACCAAATTTGAACGAGGGGAAGTGACACCAGAAGAAAACCATACATGACTTCATACTCTGGCCTGCAAGCAAACATCACCTATTCTGTGCTCTGCCTGTCAGGGAAATAGTTGCCCTTTTTCCGGGGGTGTTCCATTTACTGTGACAGAATTAAAACAATCACAAAACCCCAGCAAGGATATCTTTATCTAGGGTTTCTCCTTCACAAACTTACAACTGCAGTGAGCAAATATGAGCTAAAAATACCCCAAAACAAAATGGAAAATATTTTCCCCAACTATTTAGGCAAGAAAACTCTAATGTGTTTTTGATCCCCAACCCTTCTGGGAAAAGCCAAAAGAGGATAAATATAATTGCAGACACAACATTTATTATTTTTCTCTTTTGTTATTTGAATGATCTGTAAAGTTTTAAAGCAAAGAAAATAATTTAAATTTTTCTGCCCAGAGATATTTGTATATTTTTGATTTGGAAAAGGTCCTTCTAGGGTGCAATACTTCCTGCAGAATATGCTGGAAGTGAAATTAATATTGAAATCTTTTGAGGAAATAAATAAATAAGGTTCACTAAAATAAAGAGGTTGTATTTTCTGCAGCATAATATCCTAGAAACAAAGTTCAAGGTTCTACTCCTATCTCTATCTATCTACCTATCTGTATATCTATATATGAAGACAGACATCTAGCCAGAATGCAATTGCCATCCCACATACAGCTAACCATTGTAAAATGAAGATCCTTCTTGGAATTACCACACAGTATATCACTATAATTACAGAACTTTGATCCAGAGGCACAAATCCTACAAGGAAAAAGAGCCAATGTTATCTATCTTCTAGTGATACAAATCACTACAATGAGGAATGACAGGACCATATTTTCATAAATGTAAGAAATCTAACCTTGGGGGACAGAGTATAGTGCTAAAATCTTAGACATTGCCTGAAGGCAAACAGTTGTACAAATGCAAATTTGTATTGTTGCAATGATGGAAATCTAGCACTGGGGGTAGATATTCGTTATTACAATTAGGTTTGAAATCTGCCTGAAGGCAGTTTCTAGTTGCTCTGGTCCAGGTCCATACAATTTGTCACTCTCCCTCTGTTCTCTTTTAGCACTATGCCTCCAAGCAGTACTATTTATCTTTTTTGTAAATAGTTGAGTGATTTAATAGCAGTGAACGAACTTGAAAGCTTATTAAAATATGTATCAGAAGGAGAGGGGGTGAAAGAAGATTCCTTGAAGGAAACAGAAATATTTTGCCTTGAAACCAGAAGCAAAAATACGAATAAACTGTGTGAACAGAGCAAGTGAACCAAGAAAAACACCTGAAGAAGTTACATTGTTTAACTGAAAGTGGTTTTGTGATGGTTCTCTGAGTACCCAGGGCTCCGAGTCACCTTGTTAACCCCCTGCCATCAGTTTTGAGAGATTCTTGCTTGTGCTTAGTTGAGTGTCAGCTCCCTAACATCACCAGCCTGTTAGTCCAGAGGAGAGAGCTTGAGTGGCTCTGTCAGCCCCTTCCTTTGCAAGTTAACAACAGGTGCACCCCAAGTCCCTTTGATGCATTCTCTTGAGGTATTCAGCCTCTGACCCTGGCATTCACAGAAATATCAGGCCAATTGGCCCCAAAGGACCAGCTTTTAGGATTCAGCTCAGGACCAGCACTTGGCTTAACATGCAGCACTGAGATATATTCTTGTTTTCCCTATGAATAAGGATACATCAAAGGTTAGAGATTCAGGAGATAGTGAGTAAGGATATGGGGAAACAAATGGTTACATATCAATAAAAACCATAACATGCTTTCCAGAGATTAAATGTAACTATCAGGTTAGCACCTGTCTCAAAAAATTTATCTCACTCAAAGTCTTTTTTCAGTGTTTTCAACCAAGGTTGGCAGAGAGACCATCTTCATGAATGTAAACCCACTGCCAATGTATTTACATTTGGTTCAGAGCGAGGATGAGTCTTCTTGGCCTCCCACATATAGCCCCAAAGTTCATTGTTAATTCTTAGACAGGATAATCACCCATAGTTTGTTTTTCTTGTTGACTTCACATTTCGTTATTAATATTAGACTTTGTGTGTAAATAGGTATTCACTGTGTTAGCTTCCAATGATTAATTTACATTCCAACAGAGAGAAACATTTCTTACCTCTGGTTTGGAGGAAAGACTGTTTTTCACCTCTGCTGGTGACTAATGCCTTGATACAGACTTTAACAACATTTTTAGTATACATACACATAGCTTCTGACATAATATTGTTGTGAAATATACGTATAGTTACTAAGGACCAGTGTGACCTGGCTCTCATTTAATACCTCATATGTTTTTCTTTAGTAAGCCAGAATGTACATACCAGAATCAAGATATTCTCGTAACCCACTTGCCAGTTGCCAGTAAGGGGTACTTGGTTCACTGGTTTTAAACTGATTTAGTTAAACCAGTGTAAAAGTGCTGTGTGTACACTATTATTTTGGTTTAAAATCAGGCTTAGCTTTAATCAATTCCTTATTCACTTAAACTAAATTCAAATAAGCCTGCTTTAAAACAAATTCAGAGTGTCCATGAAGCTTTTTCCATTGGCTTAACTGAATCGGTTTAAAAAATCACACGTTAACTTAAACTGGTGCAACTTTTTTGCATATAAAAGTCTTATTGTCAAGAGATCCCACCCTTGAAGGTCCAAACAGGCTTTGACATGAGTCTGGAGGGTAGGAGGAAATGCATATTATACCTATTTTTCATGTTACAAGATGCAAAGTAATCTATTTATAATACAGTGCATCACACTTAGTCATTCTCATGAAATTTCTATGGATCCAGGTACTGCCAACAAGTTAAATAGGAACATAAATCTGTAACATTAACTTCATCATCTGAAAACAATATTAGGACTCTGCTGGCAGCACAGTTTCCTTGCTGGGAAAATTCTTCCTCAAGGGGAAATGTGGTTACAGCTTCTAAGGACTGAAAATTTCATTAAATGTAATATGACCCTTGAATGCTAAAGCTACAATGCCATGAGTTTGGAAAGTATCATAGCAGCAGTGTATATCCCTTTAATACACAATCCCATTTGGCCCTATGCTTATTCAATTTTTATAAACATCATGAACTTTAATATTGGAACCTTCCAAGTGTGCTTACACAGGAACAATTTTATCTTGTAGCTAAAAAAATAAAACCCCACCAAAATAAATTATATATCCCAAATTTCACAGTTACTGAAATGAGAAGTAGGAGTTGAGGTCGATATCCCAGAAATGCATTATGCACATGATTATATGATTTCTCCAAATTTTAATTGCCAAATTCAAACTGATCTACGTTAATGAAAAAAACAAGCAATTGCTGTAACCCTTGACTTGATCTATATTTAATGAGCATTGACAGACTTCTTTATTTTTATGTGGAAGGCAATAATTGCACTCCATCTGCTCCCAGTTAAATGGAACTAATTCAATTGTTAGATTACAAATGTAAAACACTAAGCTATAAATACATTGGGTTGAAATAGACCCTGGGCAAATTTCCTCCCCAATTGCTAATAAGAGCTAATAGAATCAATTTGAAGAGGAGTTAAATCCAATATATAAACTAGTGCATGACATGGTATAAACGCTACACTGAAAATTAATGTACCTTTATATGTTGGTAATGTGTGGTATTACAATTGATATGATGAGTTATGCTGATTTCCTACTTAAAGATGAAAAAACTATCCAGCACAATCAATGTGATCTTGTGAGGTGCTGAGAACCCTCAACTCTCTTTCAAGTCAATGGATGTTTAAAGCAGAACATCTTGCAGAATCAGGTCTTGTAATAGCATTGGCCCCGACACTTGCCATAGATCACCAGCAATATCGATCCATTAAAATACCATATGGTACATGAAACAAGTGTGTAAAGTACCCACTGTTGCAGTTATAGCCTTGACATTCTGCATGTTTCTTACTCGTTCCCCCCCCCCAAAAAAAAGATGAATTTCCAAATGTGCTGCTGCAAATTTTGCAGCCTTCTAACAGCTAGAGAG
The DNA here is from genome assembly GCF_003597395.2 of Chelonoidis abingdonii. Lineage (NCBI taxonomy): Eukaryota > Metazoa > Chordata > Testudines > Testudinidae > Chelonoidis > Chelonoidis abingdonii. The sequence goes on from NC_133770.1 coordinate 41,857,770, forward strand.
ACAGACAAAGCCCTGCACAAATGGCTCCTTGGTAAACTAAATTGAGAAAGCTGAACCAAACTACTAGAGCATCATAGATTTTGACTAGGTAACATTGCAATAAAATACTAAGTAGCACAAGGGATGTCCTTATAATGAGAATATAGTGTTCAACAGAAGACGAGAAAGACTGATGGAAATAAGAACAAAACCTAAGGAAGAAAATACAAAACATAAATCTGCCCTTCCATCTCTAACATGTGCTATAATTCACATATTCACCTAAAGACTTTATCTGTAGAAAAAGGCCTTGAACAATACAGTTATCTTGTCCATTTCCCTCTGTCAGTGCAAAGTATTGCCTAGGCCCAGCAGGGGCAGGATCACTGAGAGCACCGAAGAGATCCTGCTCTCAGTTCAAATGCCTAGTCCCAACACAGCCTGCAGCAGCCCAGAGATGCGATTGCAGAGGAAGTCCTGCTCAGTCTCAGGCTGGAGCATGCCTGGTGTGAATGGTATCTTCCAGGAATTTAGCTGCTAAAATCTAAGTCCCTACTGAGCATGTGAGAACTTCAATTTTCAAAGGCTTACTACTTTACCAAATTTGAGTGGATTTTCAAAACAGGGAAAGGCATATCTCTGATACAAAAAACAACCCCTTGCCAAATTTCAAGTCCCTTTTCCAAAAGAGCTCTTCAAAAAATAAAATAAAATACATAAAAAGGACACCTGCATACTTTTTTAACATGGACAAAACAACATATATTTCCCTAATTTTATTCTCAGAAATGGCTGAACCATTTTGGCTGAAATTTTTTTTTAAAAAAAGGCCTAATACAGACATGGAAAATTTCAGCCTGAACAGTTAAAGTTTGGTAAATTTATAAGCAACAGAAAACATGGTCTTATAATGGGAAGTGTCAGACATCTGTAATAATATATGGTGTTAGCAGCCCTGCCTATAATTCCCTTGTCTATCAGAGAATCACAAATATTTAATAATCTGTTCAGCATAAATATATAACAAAAATATTAATGTAGGACCTCATTTTAAAATATCCATGATTGTTTTCAAGACAATACAAGTAGGCTGTAATTTTTGAAATACAGAAAGAACCTACATATCTTTAGTGTACCATTCTTATTCCTCCTGACTTTCTAGAAGCAAACATTCATTTTTTCCATGAAATTGAGCCAAGACATTTTCAAGAAGTTTCTTTTAGCTGGATTTAAATATTTTATATATTTTAGTTCTGTGATTCATATAAATACTGAAAGGATTGATGATGCATGAAATATGAAGATGCAAAATGAGGACTTGTAATAAAAAACACCCATTTTATTTACCATTTTTCTGGTTTTTTATTAAAATCCCCCCAAATTTAAAGGATTTGAGTTGTTAAAACAACCCTATTTCTTGTGTCAGTGTGAAAACAAGTCAATTGAATTCCATTAGGTAAATATGTTACTGATTTAAAACAGAGATGATAAATGCTCATTAAGGGATTCCTTAGAATATGTTTTATTGATCAGACAGATAATAACTGTTACATTATGGTTTACAATATGAAAGCCTACTAAAGCCAAGAGACATGCTGGAATCCTCTCAAACTAAGCTGGAGGCCTCCTCTCCCTACCTCTGTCTGCTCCATCCCCATCACCCGCACCCCACCAACATCACTGTAAATGGAGTTTCACTTAGAAGATTGGCTGGCAACAAACCACCTCCTTTTAACCTTAAGAATGGTGTCATGGCTTTCCTTCACTCCTGGCATTTGGGATAATGTCTGTAGTGGTGTTCACATGTGGCGGGGGCGGAGATGGGACAGGGCAATGGTGGTGCAGCCCAGGAAGGCTTTATTCTCAGTAAGAGAGCAGATATAGAAATACTGGAAGTCAGGGATTCTCCCTACAGTCTATTCCCCCACTACATCCATAACCTGAAAGAAGAGGAAAGGACAACCAATGGAATAAAAGGCTGCATTCTAAAAAGATAAAGTTTACCATGTGGTTTTATTACAGTAAGTACTCACTGAAATATGTTGAAGCTACATTGAAGAAGATTTCTGCTTCACTTCCCTATAGCTCTAGTACTAGAAACCTACATAAAGCCTAAGTATTCAAGATGCTGAGTCCTTTGCAGGAGTTTAGGAAAGAAAAATGTCACCATTGTGCTGTTTTGACAACTATTAAAATTACGATCTATTATTTCATATTCTCAGGAATTTCCTCGTCAATCTGGGTCTAGCAGCAGTCAGTTTGCAACCAGCCAGTCAGCCCAGAGTAAGATGGGAGGAGTTGTGCCTCTCTGCTTTACGGAGCAGCTTGTGGGTTATCATTCTGAATTCTAAGAAATAAAGTAGAGTAACATTACAACCTTCTAAAAATTCTGTTTTATCTTCTCCTCGGTGTATATGCTGTGACCATAACACCAACAACCAAGGAGCATGCTCCTATTCCAACCTATAGATAATTTCTGAAATACAGATAAGAACCTATATATTTTTAGTGTACCATTCCCATATAGATGGGAACATGAGTTGCTGTTCCTCCATGAGCCCTCTGCAAAGATTTTCAACCACTTAATCCATATAATCATGGCGCCCAAGACCCCCAGTGGGGCTTTGCTGGGGACAGGGCTCTGCAGTGGTGCATCCAGTTGCAGGATGGGGACCTTAGTAACAAGATGTATGTTTTTGTAAGTCACCTATACAGTACTTCCTATAACATTTTGGACTCATGTGTGCATGAGCGGCGCTCCCTGTCCTGCCCCTTCTGCCCAAGCCACCCCTTCAAAAGACACTATAACCTTCAAGGACATAATTGTGAACAAGGACTCACTGCAGTACCACTTTGTGCTATAAAATAGTATTGGAGAAAGCATACATGTAGTTTCAGAATTGTACAAAATCAGTACATCTGGAAGAATTAGGATGGAAGCTAAAGCTTAGATATTGAATTGTATGAAATGGGGAGTGTATTGATAATCTGAAAAAAAAAATGAAAAGAATCAGTGTCAACTTCTGCTGTCTTAAACTAGCTTTGCCTACAAGTTTGGTTATGCATGTTAACATAATTCAGTGCTGTGCATTCTGTCCTGTCCTCGCCTCCCTTCTGAAGTTATTGCCATGTGTTCTGCTTCCCAATGATTGGCTTAATAGCTTTCTGAAAAAAGAGTTCTTATTGTATGATGAAAAAGTCACCTCCCTCTCCTGTTTACTTTTACCCCTTGGCTTACATGTTATTCGGCATTATCTTGTCATTTTTCATCAGATTGTGTCACTTGCCTAAGTGTGAGAGAGGAACTATCTTGGGCTTTGCACAGAAAAGAAATGGTGCTCCTTTCCCCACAAAATGTTTACCTATTTCAAGGACTTTCATATAATGTTAAACAACCTCTCCCTTTTACTGGACAGCTCTGGAATAGAATTATATGCACATCAGTTTTGATTTAAAATAAAATAAATTAGCCTGTCTTATATATGACAAATAAACTGTATCAGCTCTGCAAAAATGTGTCCCATAAAAATGCGTTTGGCATTTCTGTAGCCAGGCACCGGTATCTGGAATGAAATCAGGAACAAAAATAGTGCCTATGTACAGTGGCCACTTTTCAAGTTAAAAAAGTAATATTTAAGGCCATTTTGTCTTTCTTAAAATCAGTATGGAATATTAAGGATTAATTATTAGTTAAAAGTCTTATTGATTTCAAATCATTTTTATGTTATACCACTATAAAAAGGCATGTAAAATTTCTAAGAGATTAAAAATACATCATATAGGTGCTGTTATTTAGATAGTTTCTGTAATGCCCTTTAATCTCAACATCCAAAACAATTAAATGAGAGGGTATGAAGCCCAATCTAAACACACTACTTCATTAATGTGGAATGTAATAAATTCTCACAGCCACTTAAAAATTACTAGCCAATAGAACATGACTTCTCTTTAGTTCAGATACTCAACTGTGCTATGGCTTACTTTTACTTTGCACTATTAGGGATGCTTTGCATCCTACCTGGCTAATTGGCCGTGGCAGGATCACCCTGGTATAAATAGATCATAGAAAGTATGCTGCCAAACCCCTCCTGTTGGTAGCTGGTTCACTGAAGGAGAGGCCTTAGGATCCAATGATCCTCAGATGCCATAATAGCTCTCTGGGGATACTGGCATCCAGTACAAATTAGAGCAGTGGTTCTCAACCAGTGGTACATGTACCCCTGGGGGTACACAGAGGTCTTCCAGGGGATACATCAACTCATCTAGATATTTGCCTAGTTTTACAACAGGCTGCATAAAAAGCTCTAATGAAGTCAGTACAAACTAAAATGCCATATAAACAATGACTCCATATACTATACAGTGAAATGTAAGAATCATAGAATATCAGGGTTGGAACAGACCTCAGGAGGTTCATCTAGTCCAACTCCCTGCTCAAAGCAGGACCAATTCCCAACTAAATCATCCCAGCCAGGGCTTTGTCAAGCCTGACCTTAAAAATCTCTAAGGAAGGAGATTCTACCACCTTCTTAAGTAACCCATTCCAGTGCTTCACCACCCTCCTAGTGAAAAAGTTTTTTCCTAATATCCAACCTAAACCTTCCCCACTGCAACTTGAAACCACATTATTCCTTGTTCTGTCATCTGGTACCACTGAGAACAGTCTAGATTCCTCCTCTTTGGAACCCCCTTTTAGGTAGTTGAAAGCACCTATCAAATCCTCCCTCATTCTTCTCTTCTGCAGACTAAACAATCTCAATTCCCTCAGCCTCTCCTCATAAGTCATGTGCTCCAGCCCCCTAATCATTTTTGTTGCCCTCCGCTGGACTCTTTCCAATTTTTCCTCAAATGTACAAATATTTATATTCCAATGAGAAAGTAAGCACTTATTCAGTAATAGTGTGCTGTGACATTTGTATGTCAGACAAGTAGTTATTAAGTGAGGTGTAATTTGGGGGTACGCAAGACAAATCAGACTCCTGAAAGGGGCACAGTAGTCTGGAAAGATTGAGAGCCACTGAATTAGAGCACCTGTGAGGCTGTTCTCACTAATACTGGTAAAACCCAACTCATGCAAATCCAGCTGGGATGCAGGGATTTAAGCCACCTTTGTCCTCCCTGGATCCTAGGCTGGCTATTCATTGGTCTGATCTCCTAGTGTCAGTTATAGAAGTCCTGAGTCTGTTCTATAGCCCCAAGGAGCATACCCAGTTCTGCATCAGCTTATGAAGATAAGGGTGCCCCAACCACTCAGTGTGATTTTTTAAAATGTATTAGTCCACTCCACCATAGGTGCTGGACATAGCAGTACTGGGGGTGCTACTTCACCCCCTGGCTTGAAATGGTTTCCATCATAGACTGGGTTTACCATTTGGTTCAATGGCTCTCAGCACCCACATTATACAAATTGTTCCAGCACCGCTGTTCTCCACTATGGGAGAGAAACTAAAAAGAACAACAACAACAGTTAGCATAAATAATATCACAAAAGACCATAGCCCCTAAAAGACTTAGCAGCCAACTCTGACTTAAGTTAGCTTGGACAAATCTGGAAAGGGTAACTTGAACTTCTCTTGAGGTTTTTGTTTTATCCTGCTACCTTTGCCTCAGTTGATTATCCATTCATTAATTTACTGTGGTTAGAGTGACGCTAATCTGGTTCTCTTAAAAGGCATTCACATTTTCACAGAGTATTATGGCAGCTAGGGATTGCAGAGCCATTGGGAAGCATTACACCCTCCTTTCCCTCAACTATGCCAATTTCCATGTGGCGCATGGCATGCAAGTCACTATGCTGATGCTAAATCACTCCAGACTCTACCTGTACTGTTATGATCCCCCTCGTTACTAGTTAAGACACCTTTAGGACTACTTTGGACCCAGGTTGCAAAGTAGCTTAAGTGAAATTGAAGACCAGGACCAAAATGAAATTCCTTACCATTGTACACACCCTTGCCCTAAGAGAGCTCAGTGCAACGCAGGACTGTCTACACTGCAGTTAGACACCTGCAGATGGCCTGTGCAAGTTGACTCAAACTTGCGGAGCTCAGGCTAAGGGGTTTTGGGACCCTCCCACTAGCAAGGTCCTAGAGCCAGGGCTCCAGCCCCACCCCAAACTTCTATACCACAGTTAAATAGCCCCTTAGTCCAAGCCCTGCGAGCACAGGCCAGCCACAGGTTTTTAATTGCAGTGTAAACATACCTCAGGATGTAGCTGAAGAACAGGGCCTGTTTGTCAAGACTTTACATCATCTCATTTTCAGTTCCAAAGCAGAATTCAGTTATTTGCATTTATATATCTGCTACCATCAGCAGCAATTTTTTTTTTATTTACAAGTGTGGTCAGACTTCTTTCATACTTTCATTACATTCAAACGTTTAAAGTGAATGTAATGGTTATATGCAACATTATTTCAAGTGTGACAATAAACCATTATTACTTTTCTGACTGATGTAACTTGAGATGCAGCTGCCATTGACTGGACAGTTAGGATGTCATAAAGGATGATTAATTTGGGAAAGCACACTCCTGTCTGTATTTTTAAACTGTATAATAAGCTGTAATGCTAAATCATTTTGATGAAAAATTTGGAAGAAGGTCATCAGAATGTTCAGGAGAAATTTGGGCCTTGAAAGTTTGATAAGGTAGACAAAAGTTTCCTCACAATCAAAAGTTTGGGGTCTACCATCTTACAATGGGTAAGAGAATGAAGTGACAAATACTGTTAATAGCTGTGAATAGTGCTGTTAAGTGCTGGTGATGTTCCATCCCAGCTGTGGCTACAGGCTGCATTTCAGTGGAGGGTGATGTGATGCCTTTATGTGACATATGCAGCCTTCTGTAATGCTTCTGGATGAAAAGTGTTGTATCAAAGTATTATTAATGTTACTAATGAAAATTATATATCATTCCCTGTGCAGTAGCATGAGTTCCCTTTGGCGTCCCCATCCCATTCATTAAAAGGAATTATACAGGTATTTCTCTAAATGTTTAATATCTCAGACTGTCACCCCACTATTGCAGTCCTGCCCCTCAACTGCATGTCAAAAAGTTGGGTAAAGCATTGAGTCACACTAGTTGGGTCCAATGCCGCATGACATATAGAACTAATGTCATCCACATACTGGAGACCATGTTCCCCTGCAACCTCACTCTCTCTCCCAACAGCCTCCCATACATAAACAGGAACAGAACTCTGTGGCACTCCAACAATTCACTACTTTCTGTCACCCAAAACTACCCAGTGGACTATGCCAACAAGAAAGGAATGGAGCCACCCAAGAGCGACACACCCATCATTGCCAGAGTGTGCAGCCGTATCAAGCCTATAGTCAACTCATGAGCAAGGAGCAAAAGCAGCTGATATATCTTAAAGACTCATCATTTATACTTGACTATTGTCTATCACTCACCAAAGATAATTGACAAATGAATCCAGTGCATTTCCCTCACCATACTAGTGCCTAAAACTGTACCAACACAGTCAAGGTAAGACTTCAATTATTATTAAAGTCACTTCAGTATAACCTTTATCAGATACAAGACTGAAGAACAGATTAATTGGGAAGATTACCAACATCAAGACATAGCTTCTTGAGTTAACAACCACTTTCTTAAGAGAATTCAGCATCCTGCCCTTAACATTTAATCTGCAATGATTTCCAGATGCATTTTAATTGATTGCCTATAAAAATTCTATTTTAGAAAATAAAACACCATGACATATAATAGATAAATGACCAGTCATCTATCACTGCTAGAAAATCACATTTATCATGAATTATTTAAAACTGAAATAGCTCTTCACAGAAGACTTGAATATCTTAAAACCTGCTAAGGAGAAAGCTGGGTGGGAAGAAGGAATTGTTCAAATGGACATTTCATGAGCAAATACAAATTACAGTTCAGTAGTCTGTTAATTATTTTTTTAATAAATGGCAGACATAGTCCGATATTTACAACCTACCCTGAATGTTCAACTGAGGATATTAAAAGCCAATTCATATAGTAATATTTTCAATTAAGTCCCAATTACTAAATCATAAACAGGACATTCTTCATGACTTTGAATGAAACATTCAGTAAATTCAGCCTTGGCCATTTTGTAGAGGTACCTAAGGTTGCTTTCCTTTATTTAAAAAAGGAAAAAAAATAACTAACTAAGCTTAGCAATTATGAAAAGTACCAGCTTGCTGAAGGACCTAGAAAAAAATTAAGTTAGTCAAAAAACAATAAATCCAAAGCTAAGGATATTTGCAGAACAGGCTTCCCCACCACTCCGTTCCACATGTGGGGTCAGAAGGTAAAGTCTTTGGAACACATTCTCATCTGCCGTAAATTGTCATAGCTCCATTAACTTCAGTTGAACTATGAAAACTTACACTAGGTGAGGATCTGCCCCTTTATATCTGTTCAACTCATTGGCCTTTCTGCTGAGACTGTTTGCAACAAAGGTGTCATTTATGGTAGTGGTAATTTTTATGATGTCGACTATGAACTGGACTGAAATAGCTGGTTCATTTCATATAACGTAAGCTACACAACAACTGACAGATGGTAATGACTTTCACTCCCTGATGAGACAGGAATCAAGCACTCAGAGTAATGTCTGGAGCCAGGTATTGAGAAAGCAGGTGTTTTGCAAACTTACAGCACAGATCTGCCAGTGAAGCTCATTCCAGACTGGCAGCACAACTGATTAGTGAATTGATTGATTGATGTGGAACCCTATCCACTAGTGACTAGAATAAGACTACCAAACTCATTTCTTCCCATGAGCCAAAGAGGATTTGAACCCATATCTGAAGATTGAAGAGACTAGCTCATAATTTAACCTGAAATAATCAATAAAAGATGAAAAATAATAGGTGCTCAGGGCTATATCCTTCAATTAGATGTGCATGGGCACTGGGGTGTATCCAATTGCAGGATATATCTTTAAAGTTCTACATATTTTTTGCCTTTTTCATGCACAAAACCTACAGGAAATGTTACGTTCCAGCCATTGAATTTCCCTTAATGACATCCCTGATCTTCTTACAGATATGCAGTAGAGATATGCAAACCAAGTCATTATGATTTTATCACCATTTTACCTTTTGGGAAGATCTAAACTCTCACATTAAAGTTTTTCACATTAAACATGCCAAAAATATAAAAAAATAATGATAGCTGAACATTTCCTCAGGGACTGCTAAAAGGGTGTCAAGATGGATTGTAGCCTGCCTTTGTGCTGCTGACTCATTCATTCTGTTTGATCTTGCTGAATTAAAATGGCATTTTTCCCCTCTAATAGGAAATGGATATTTCTTTATTTAAAAAAATACCTCTGTGTGTCTTCTTTAAATCATTTTAATGGACATTCAGCACCTACACAATAGCCTTAAGAGTACCAGAAGATGAGCCTGGAATTCTGAAGATAACAATTGTATATTTTAGAGATACCTACATTGCTGACATTATTCAGTTTTAAAAATCCCACTGTTATATGAGTTACAGATGGAAAATGGAAGATATTTTAGGATTTATTGTTAAAAATAACGGAGTTATTTATGAAAATAACCTATTTTGTGTGTCTGTTCATTCCTGATTATTGCAAAGCAAAGCAAGAATAATAAAAAAAGAACTGAGACTGCTGGACTTTGTAAGATGCAGATAATAAAGATCTGATTTTTTTTACACAAGTTAGGTGTACAATTGTGTGTGTAATTTGCACATGCAAGCAGGGCTGGCTCCAGGGGTTTTGCTGCCTCAAGCAGCCCTTTCTTTCTTTTTTTTTTAATAGCTACCAATGTGCAAAATTGAGGCCATATCGTGCAGAGCAGGTTTTTCACACTCTGAAAATGTGGATATCCAATTCCACACCTGCAGCACCTCTCTGCGCAGAAAGCTCTGTATTAGCAAGTAATTTAAGCATGCGACTTCAATGGGACTATTAACGTGCATAAAGTTAGGCACGTGCTTATTTATCTTGAGTGCTTATTTATCTTGCTGAATCAAGAATAAAGCCCTCATCTTGTCCATGTATGTGTGTGCATACAAATGTGTATCACACACAAGTACAAGATTGGCACCTATTAGTACACTGCATACACTGACTTCTTTTAAACAATATTTGTAAGCCAAAACAACTTGTATTATAACTATATTCCTACTCTCCTTGTACACTTTTATCTTTAACTTTTAAAAGTCTCTTCTTGACACTGCAACAATGTGCAAATATAAAACCAAAGATCTTTTCCTTCCATTATAATGCAGGTTAGCATTTCAATTTTATATATTTTTGTTACTGAAGGTCCAATGGTTGAAAGGAAAGATGATGAATTCTATCATATACGTGTCTACCCTGTTATAGTGGGACAGAAAGGGCTGAATATCTAAAATACTCAACTTGCTAGGCCACAAACTCCTGCTGTATTTTCAGGTATCCTAAATCTCTATGGTACTAATTTTGTCTGTATGTCATTCTAGGCTTTCCTGACTCAAAGCGGTGATGACTTCCTCCTGAATCTGACCTTATGCAAGGTAGACAGCAGGATCACTGGAGCTATTCACTAGTTAGGGCTTGTCCACATGGAGTCATTCATTCTTACAGTCTCCATTCTGCTAAAATCATGGGTGGGCTCAAGGATGAGCAAAGTTGCACACAGATGTAAACACTAAAAGTATCCTGTTGAGCATTGATGTAGTCCCGTTTCAAACATACTATATTAACATGCACAAGGGAATATTTTGTGTGTGCCAGCAAGGTCTACACAGGCTGGTTAGCACATGACACACTGGTGCACATTAGAATTTATACCCCAGCTGGTGCGCATTAATGTATCGTCTAGACAAACCTGCACAGTCACTGGCCCAAATTTTGCCTTCAGGACAAGGCCGCTTGAAACAAACCTGGGGCCCTATCTGTAGCCCTCTAGCTGCATATCTGATGATTCAGAGTACAACTTTCTCCACCCATTATTTTTGCAGAATGGAGAATATAGGAATGAATAAATAATAATTTAGCCATTCCATTCATCTCCCAGAAACTGCTCTGTCTTTCTGTCTTGGGTACTGTTGGGAAACTGAGGCACAGAGAGATTAAATGACTTGTTCAAAATTACACAGGAAGTCTGTGGCAGAGCAGGGACTTGAATACTGGTTTCTCAACACTTAGGCTAGTGCCTCACCACTATTCTCTCCTGTTACAGAGAACCAGGCCTACAAGTGTGAGAATGGAGAGAAATAGGGCGTGTGTGTTTGTTGATTTAGGGGAAGGGCAGGTGAAAGTTTCCTGTTAAACAGGAGGAGGGTGGAAATGTGTGAAGTACACCTTAGGCAGGGCTGCAATAGACAGGGAGAGATCCTGATTTGCTAGGGTATCATGTTATCACATGGACTCAATCAGCATGAATTAGCTTGTGCTCCAGTCCAGTGGCACTGAACCATGAGCAGTAAAGACCACACATGTGAGGAAAAGCCATAGTCAAAATGAATATTTGGCCAAAGGTCTCTTTCTTATTTCAAAATCCTAGAATCGTCCCAGATAAAACTTTAGCAGGAATACAGAAAATGTTGTTAGAATTTATAGGGACTGAGAAAAGACCCAGAGTAAATGCAAATACTTCATCAGGGATGGCTAGCTGTTCCAAACATTATATGGTACTATAAAGCCTGTCAGCTCAAGACAGTAGTGGATTGGGGTTGCTCTAATCCAGCCAAACACTGGGTCTTTATTGAACAAACACATTGTGGTGGTGTAAATATTGCTAGGGCACCATGGATTAATAAAAAAGCCATGCCCTCGTGAAATGTATATGTAACCTATGTAGAGGGGAGATAAGCCAATTTATTTACCAATTCTGCGCTACAGAATTCCTCTATCTGACTTATAGGATTTGCACAGATCACGAATTCCTATCTTTTAAAAGGACTACAGCTGAATTTTCTATAGGAACTCCCTAACTACTGAAAGTGGAAATAATGATAAGATTCACTTTCTTTTCTTAGGAATCCAGTACTAGTCTGTACCATGAGACTGTTACACACACAATTAATAATTTCAAGTTCCTTTTTATGAACAACACTACAAAGATAGACAAGGTGGGCGAGGAAATATCTTTTATTGGATCCACTTCTCTCTAACATTCCGGGAACAATATACTACAACTACATTACATACTCCAAAGATAAACCATTACAGCACAAAAGTTACAAAAAGAACAGGAGTACTTGTGGCACCTTAGAGGCTAACAAATTTATTTTGAGCATAAGCTTTCATGGGCTACAGCCCACTTTATAGGATGCATGCAATGGAAAACACAGTAGGAAGCTATATATCAGAGAACATGAAACAATGGGTGTTACCGTACACACTCTAAGGAGAGTGATCAGTTAAGGTGAGCTATTACCAGCAGAAGAGAAAAAAAACTTTTTATTGTGGTAATTAAAATGGCCCATTTCCAGCAGTTGACAAGAAGTTGTGAGGAACAGTGTGTGGTGGTGTGGGGGGAATAAACATGGGATCTTCCCACAAGATATGCAGAGGAATGTCTGAACCAGCAAGAAGGGCCAGGAGGAATAGGAGACATAGGACATGGAGATTAGATGGGAGAAGGAAGTTGAAAAAAACTCAAAGAAGTAAGAGAAAACCAAAAGACCCTTTAAGGTGTGCAATCCAAGTGTATACGTGAGAAAGCATCAGTGTGGGATGTCAGATCACACCAAGCAGCCCCAGGATGCTGATGAAGTGGGTATTCACCCACGAAAGCTCATGCTCCAAAATGTCTGTTAGTCTATAAGGTGCCACAGGATTCTTTGCTGCTTTTACAGATCACACCAAGCAGCCCCAGGATGCTGATGAAGTGGGTATTCACCCACGAAAGCTCATGCTCCAAAATGTCTGTTAGTCTATAAGGTGCCACAGGATTCTTTGCTGCTTTTACAGATCACACCAAGCAGCCCCAGGATGCTGATAGAGAGATTTGTTATGCTAAGACAAGTGTTCTCGGTTACATACATTTTCTAAACGTAGATCAATTAATGTATGTGTTAGGTACCAACAGATAGGGAGGGAGAGAAATTAACATTAGCCGTGAAGGAAGTTCAAAAATGTTTGGTGGTTGGGTTCATATCAGTTCCAACATTTTTATACTTCTCCATTCTACATAAGAACTATCCAAAGCTCTTATAAAATCTCCTCCACTCTGATTGGAAATACAGCAAAAGCACCTCTCATAGGTTTTTTTTTTGTTTTTTGTTTTGTTTTTTTAAGTGTTTTTTGTTTCTAGCATCAGAACCAGCAAATGTAAGAAATTCAGAAAATCAACACACTCTGACATACATACGTACACATAAACCACACACAAATTTTTGAAGCTGGGGGAAAAACCTTTCAAATTAGGTGCCAATTTGAAGTGAAGACATAGGTGAATTCTTTTATCTGAACTATTTTCCCCAGCTCTAGTAAGTAGTACTAGGACAGATTGAGAGGAAGCATGCAATAGAAGTTGTAAACAAGGGTCTGGGATTCACATAACCACAGCTGTCTGCCTACTTCTGCCACAGATTTACTTTGTGACCTTTGGAAACTGACATCCTCAGTTTCTTCATCTGAAAAGAAGGATAATGATGCTTGACAATGATACAGGAATTACTGGGTGAAATTACTAGCCTGTATTATGCAGGAGGTCAGACTAGATTATCATAATGGTCTCTTCTGGCATTAAAATCTATTAGTCTTCCCTACTTTATAGGGATGGCGTGACGCTGAATTCATTAGTGTTATGAAGAACACTTTAAGATCCTTGGATGAAAGATATTTATACAATATAGGATGAGTAACAATAATCTTATATACACAGACATTTGTAAATAGTGGATAAGATCACCTAATGAATATTGGGGGTTCTCAGCTGAGTTATTGCAGCATAAAGCTCCAGTATTAAAGATATACTGTATATCTGATTCTGCAATTTGCACAGCCAAATGGTTAACAGACAGATTCAAAGCCATGAGACCAGAAAGGACCTTTATCATCATCTAAATCATAAGTTCTCTGGGGGAAGAGAGACAAATGAAACTCTGGCAAAGCAGCAGATATGGCTGAAAGTAAGACAGGGTCCCTGGAAAGAGACAGTTGTAACAAGAGGCCATAGAAGTAGAAGCAAAAGGTCAGACCTAAGATGTACCAGTACAAAGAAAAAAATTGTGTCCTGACAACAAAGAGAAGACTGAGGGCACAGACCACAGAGGAGAATAGATCCTCAAAAGGATCAGGACACAGTACACTACAGAACCGTCTTTCTATAATGACACAAAGTGGAGTTGGTTTTATTTCATGATATTTTTAAATTAATGTATGGCATCTGCAGTGCTTCAGCAGAAATTGCAGGGAGACACCAAATCAAATTATTGTTTTTTGCTAATAAAATAAAACAATCACCCACACAAATATATCCATGTAGACATTAAAAGCTCAGATTTAGACAATTCCTCAAGCACTACAGAACCTACAAATTTCAGTTCATTATTTTGGAGAATGTAGTTCTGCAAAGTATAATAGAAAAAAAAAACTAGTACAATAAGAATTCATTGTAGCTAGAGCTAGGCAAAATATTTTACACACCAAATGAATCAGCAAACATTTGTCCAGTTTATTCGCTTTGTAAGTGTTCCACCTTCTCCCTCCTTAGATTTTCCCCGCCTCTTCCTTTCTTTTCCACCAGATTTCCTGCCTAGCTTCACAAACCTTACACATGGTGAAATTTGAAATAAAAAGTGCATGGTTTCACTGAAGAGGTCAAAGCTCAGATTCATCTTGCTCCCTCATGTTATCTCCTTCTGAACCTTAACCTGATAATCAGCAGCACTCACTAACACAAAAGAGAAGGGGACAGAGGTCACAGCACTGCCAGTAAAATACATTCAAAGATAGATATTAGTAAAAAGTTTCATTTAAAACAACATTCTGTGCCTGTTGCATTTTCCTAGCTATACTTCCAGAGGTTGGCGGCAGAGAGAGGAAGGAGTTGTACTGGTGTGTGTTATAGAAGAGGGTTCTTTTTTCCATGGCATATTTTTGTTGTATTTGTAGGAGAGAAAAATGAGTGAGTAGGTGGAATAAACTTTTTCTATACACAAAAGTACAAACAAAAGTATAGTTAGAGTTTCCCCCTTCAGCACCTTAAGCCACCATCACCACCAAAATACAGTCTCAGTGCCAGATTTTGCACAGCCTCTGCCAAATATTTAGTACACCAAAGGAAGGAGAGTTCAAGGAGCTTCCACAAAGAGGTGTGCTCACAAGTACAGTCTCTGTGAGCACTTGAGTACAAGGACTACACAAGCCTAGCACTGCTAGTGGTACAAGCCACCCCACAATCACTATGGATAGGCCTTCAAGTTGCAAGAGAGAAAATTCAAGTGCTAACACTGAAATCCTTGTAGCTGTAAGAGAATCTCTTTTAGCCTCTCAAGAAAATGTAGCACTCTCAATTGTAGCACAATGTAATGAACAAAAGACTGACCCCAACCACCATGACCCAGGATGTGAGCAGTCATGCCTAGTGGTTGGAGCAGGAGATGGTGTCAGGAAGCCAGTACCAGCTTCAATGGATCAGAGCTGGAGTCAGGAACCAAAGTCAGGATACCAGTAGGAAAACAGGGTTGGAGCAAGGCTAGGAGCAGGCCAGGCACAGGTGAGATCACAGCTGCAGGCATGTGTACTGAGCAGCCAGAGATCACTTCTTGCTGTTGGGCTTAAGAACAGGCGTGCTGACTTCCTAAGCCAACCAGGAGGTGTGAATAGGGCCCTTACCAAATTCATGGCCATGAAAAACATGTCATGGATTGTGAAATCAAGTCTCCCCATGCATAGGTGCTGGAACAAGGGGTGCGGGGGGCACTGCAGCACCCCTTGGATTGAAGTGGTTTCCATTATATACAATGTTTATAGTTTGGTTCCATGGCTTTCACCCCCCCCCCACTATAAAAATTGTTCTAACGCCCATTTTCCCCGTGAAATCTGGTCTTTTGTGTGCCTTCCCCTATACACAGATTTCACGGGGGAGACCATGGTTTCTCAAATTGGGGATCCTGACCCAAAAGGGAGTTTCGGGGGGGGGTCACAAGGTTATTTTAGGGGGGTCATGGTATTGCCACCTTTACTTCTGCTCTGCATTCAGAGCTGGATGGCCGGAGAGTGGTGGCTGTTAGCCAGGCACCCAGCTCTGAAGTCAGCGCCTCACCGACAGCAGCCTAGAAGTAAGGGGGTAATACCATAGCATGCTACTCTTACTTCTGTGCTGATTAGGATTCTCAGGCCTCTGGTTTTTGACCTGAATGCCCAGTTGAAAAGGGATACTGGTGGCTCCAGTCAGCAGTGCTGACCAGCCTGTTAAAAGTCCAGTCAGCAGTGCAGCAGGACTAAGGCAGGCTTTCTGCCTGCCTTGGCTCCGCACAGCTCCCAGAAATGGCCAGCATGTCCCTGCATCCCGTAGGCAGAGGAGCAATCAGAAAAGCTCTGCATACTGCCCCCACCCACCCCCAGCGCCAGCTCTTCAGCTCCCATTGGCCAAGAACAGTGGCCAATGGGAGCTGCAGGGGCAGTGCCTGCAGGCACAGGTAGTGTGCAGAACCCCCTCAGCCCCTGCGCCTAGGAGCCGGACATGCCAGCTGCTTCCATGAGCCATATGGAGCTAAGGCAGGCAGGCAGGCAGCCTCCCTTAGCCCCGCTGTGCCACCAGATGAAGGAGCTGACAGAAGTAAGCACTGCCTGGCTGGAGCCTGCCGCCCAACCCCCTGCCCCAGGTCAGAAACCCCTCCTGCATCCTAACTCCCTCCCAGAGCCCGCACCTCAACCCCCTGCTCCAGCACTGAGCCCCCTCTCTCACACCAACCCCTTGTCCTAGCCCTCAGCTTCCGCCTGCACTCCAAACCCTTCATTTCCAGTCCCACCTCAGAGCCTGCATCCTCACCTGAAGCCCTCAGCCCCTCCCACATCCCAACTCCCTGCCCCAGGCTGAAGCCCCCTGCCACACTGTGAACTCTTGGCCCCAGCCTTGAGCTCCTTTCTGCAGCCCAAATCCCTCATTCCCAGCCCCACCCTGGAGCCTGCATCCCCAACTGCAGCCCTCACCCTGTCCTGCACCCCCAACTTCCTGCCCCAGCCCAGTGAAAGTGAGTGAGGGTCGGGGAGCGTGAACGATGAAGGGAGAATGGAGTGAGTGGGGGTGGGGCCTCAGAGAAGGGGTGGGACCAGGGCAGGGCCTTGGGGAAGAGGCGGAGCAGGGGTGTTCGGTTTTGTGCAATTAGAAAGTTGGCAACCCTAGCCCTGAAGCCTTCAGAGCTGGGTGGCCGAAGAATGGCGACTGCTGCTGCTGGAGGGCCCAGCTCTGCAGGCAGCAGCACAGAAGTAAGGGTGTCAATACCATACTATGCCATCCTTACTTCTGTAATGCTGTTGGCAGCGACTCTGCCTTCAGATCTGGGGTCCTGGCCAGCAGCTGCTGCTCTCCAGCTGCCCAGCTCTGAAGACGGTGCCACCGCCGCCAGCAGCAGCAGCAGTGCAGAAGTAAGGGTAGCAGTACTGCAAACACCCCCCATTCCTTTTTCGGGTCAGGACCCCTTCAATTACAACACAATGAAATTTCAGATTTAAATAGCTGAAATCATGAAATTTGCACATCTGCAATTCTTCATTCCTGATGCCTTCTATACTACAGAACTAAAATTCCACTCAAATGGAGTTTAATTAAGACTTACATTAAGCTTTAAACCAAAAAAGTTATTTTTTTTAAAACCACTGATGCTAAATAAAATATGAATGTATGTGACTTAAATTGGAAAACCATTCACTGTGTAATGGAAGCTCCAAATAGATTTATAGATGGAAAGTAAATGAGGTGGAAATGAAAGAGCAAATGCAATGGGAATGCTGTTCTTCATGTTCTACTTTATGTGATTCCAAAGAGGTCCCTCCTCACCAGTTTTTTCAGTCCACTTAAGTCAGTACATTTCTACCTTAACAGGAACACATATTTGCATTTTTTTCCTTAACATTTCTAAGTATCTGAGAACATTAAATCCAGTTCCTTGTTAGGATAGGTAACAAAAATACTACATACTTCTTTGTCAAAAATAATAAAATATAGTGTTATATTGTTTGTAAGTTGGCTCAGACGTATTAATCCTCAAGTACGGCAAGAAAAAAAGTTTTTTTAAAAAAAATACTAAATAACTTACGTCACATTATCGAGAACTTGAAGTGGAAACATTAACATGACAAATGGTCAAAATCCTGAAGAGAGTCAGTTTGGTTCTAACAAGATATTAAATCTGATATTGCTATTAAGTGAAATCATTTTCATTTTTAACAGTAGTGACAAATCTAAAATGAGTTAACACAACGGAAACAGCTGATGTTCTCCTGCTTGTCAGCAATTACCAAACTAGTCTGAGGTTCCAAATCCCACTGAGGTGAATGGGAAGCTTGGCATTGATTTCAATGGATTTCAGATTAGGCCCTTCAAAAGTCACTGTGACTACATTCACATGCTTAAGTCCTGAATCAGGGCTTTAACTGACAAATCTAAGGGTCAGATTCTGCAAACACCTACTACTGAGTGCCTTTCTAATGGAATGAGAAATGTTGGGTGCTCACCTAATGCATCATGACCGGGGTGAAAGTGAGCCAGTACTCCATACCAGTAAGAACCTACACTGGCCCATACCTAGCCCACATTAAAGCGCTGCCATGGCTTCTGTGCAGCTTTAATGTCCCTGCCCCTTTTGCCTCCCGGTACCGGCAGGGCTGACAATGGGGCGGGGGGTGGAGCAATGTTAAAGCGCTGCGGAGGCAGCAGCTTTAAGGACGGTCCTTTGCTGCAGCAGCACTTTAAGGATCCTCAAAGGCAGCCCTGACAGTAGGGTCCGTACCAGCAGAACAGCCCACGGGGGGGCAAAAGGGGCAGACACATCAAAGTGCTGCCGTGGTAGCGCTTTAATGTCCCTGCTCTTTTGCCCTCCCCTATCGATGGCCCTGCTGGTAGGGTCCCTATCGGCAGGGCCACTGACAGGGGGAAGGGGCAGCAACCTTAAGCTTCCCTGGGGGTGGCGCTTTAAAAGGGCCCAGGGCTCTGGATGCCTCTGCCCCTACCGCAGCAGCAGTGTCCAGAGCTCTGGGCCCTTTAAATCAAGATGGGAGCCACAGACAGCACAGTCCGAGGGCTGGCTGCGGGATGCTGACCCTCAGCCCCCTGTCTTCCACCGAAGGCTCTGCCCCTTCCAGGGACCAGAGCCACATCCCCCTCTACCCCTGTACCAGTAAGTATCCTCAGTTACTTTCACCCCTGATCATGACTAATATTTAATTGGGATCTATAGATCCTCCATCTTCCCTGCTTTTCTGCCCCTCACTCTCTCTCTCCCCACTCTACTGTTTTCTCCTTTAGTCAGTTCAAATGAAACTGTCTCTTTGACTTGACGTGTCTGTCACTACTATTTCCTTTCTCTCACAATGCAAATACTCTTGTCTGACTAACGCATGAGTTCATTCCGAAACATGCTCCACTCCATCCTCTCTAAAGCCCTTTCTTATGCTGAAACAGATAATGTTTTCAGGTTGACATGGTTAACATAAATGAAGCTTTGATTATTATTTATGAAGACACTTCTTTACCCTCCCATCCATTAATGGATTCACCACCCAACAGTTATCATAAGTGTAGATGTTATTTCTCTAGCTCTGTCCACACATTTTCCTCCAAATTGTAACCATTGGCATGGACCTCCAATGAAGGTAAACAGGAAAAAAAGTTACCATTGGATCATGTTTCTTCAAGGGAATTATATATTTTTAAATAAAATTATACAGATTACTGAAATTTCACCTTCCAGGCAGTGTTTCCATTGAAAACAATTACAAAATAATTGAAAAACTAGGTCACCAATGTAGGTGCTCAATTAAGGATTTAGGAGCATAATTTTCAGTGTCTATTTTGAAACTCTTGATCAGAGCTCTTTCTATAGAGGCTTTGAAGTAAAATCTGGACATACAAGTTCAACTAGGTTTGCTGGGTTAATAATAGTGAACCAGTGATGTGTAGTCAGTTGCACTTCCAGACAGATTTCCTATATCCATCCAGTTTTAAAGATGATCTCTGGAATATTAGTAGTGTGGCAAATTGCCGGTACTGTTCTGCTGGGTCTCGCGCTTTCTCTTCTCTGGGGTAGGTTCAGGGCGCTATTGCTTGCCTCTGAACCAGTTCTTAATCACTCCCCTAGTGTCCTTGGAGGAG
>NC_133770.1:41878053-41971718 GCF_003597395.2 Chelonoidis abingdonii
CCCCTTCCCTTTTATTCCCATGGGCGTATGTCGTTGAGCTCATTTTTGTGCCTTAAGCCTTCTCTACATTTGCCCTTCTGATTCCGCTGGTGACTGTCGGGTGGGTTAGGGTTTGCCTATATTCATCGCTTTGTACATCTGACGAGTGTTCCATTTTTTATATGGATCGGCGGGTTTTACATTTGTTGTAGGTCAGGGGCGACCTAAGCAGGTCTCGTGGGGTTAAGTGGCCAAGGGGTGTCTTTGGTTTTGGCCACTTTCTATCTCTGTTCCACCCATCGATTGGTGACTTGGTGATTCTTTTGAGATTACACTCCACTATTCCTTGTCGGGCGGGATGCTGTGGGAAGCATCCGCCGGGGAAAAGTAGGTGGTGGGTTTGCAGCCGCTTTATAATTCTGTACATATAATCCGCAGGTGGGTCAGTGTGGTCAGGGATTCCCAGGGAATATTTTCGTGAGACAAAAAGGAGATTGGTGGAAAGATCACATGTTTTATGGTAACCAGGAGGGCAGGCCTAATCTTCTCTCCATATGTTGAATATTAACACCTTCATTACATTATACCGCTGGTGGTGATTATATGCAGCTAACATTGTAACCAACCATCTGTCTACCTATCTAATATTACTACTGTTATTTAATTACACTATCAAAGCTAGAGACCCATCAAGCTAGGTACTGTACACACATCTAAATAGACAAACAGACAAAAAGTGGGAGAGGATACAGGCATAAGAGAGGTGAAAATAGACTCAACTCTCTTGGAAGGTTTCACCATAGGTCAAATGGCAGAGCCCAAGAAGAGAACCCAGGTCTGTGGATTCCAGTCCAGGGTCTTCTCTACTAGGGCACATCACATCTTCTAACTTATTTAATGCATATGAGCTTTTTAAACAAAAAGATCAGCTTCGCTTTAACTCCTGTCATTATTTTTAGTTGCTGTTCTCCAAATTGGCCCCAGTTTCGTCACCATCTTTCTTCTTTTGCAGGTCTAGTGTCCTGACTGTTTGCAGTAGTCTTGACAGAATTACACCTATACCTAGACCTACCCATTGGATTTATCACTTCCTAAGGCGTCGGTTGTGCTGCCTTTAGTAACAGTACTAATCAATCATCTTGGCTTTGTCATCATGTTTTCAAGAATATTCATATTGAATGCCATGGTCTGCTGTTACCGTCTTGTCTTTATTTCCCCCAAATATTGTTGTTGAGTGGAAGAGAGTCACTTGGTAATACTGTGTTCCAGATTATTGTTTGTCTTCTAGATGTTATGAACTTGAATTTTTCCAGTTGTCCTAGTCTCAATTATGTCAATTATTATGTCAATAGCAAACAAGAATGATCAAATTGTCTAGATCAGGGGTTCTCAAAGTTCATTTTGTACCAGCAACTCCTCCTCTGATAAACACAAATGACTAGGACCCAGAGGGGACCTTCACCCTGTGCTGGTGGGCCAGAGCCAAGGTCTTCAGTCCCAGGCAGGGAGTCTATAATCTAGTCCCACACCCAGGGCTGAAGTGCTTGGGCTTCGCCCTAGTCGGTGGGGCTCCAGGCTTTGGCTTCAGCCCGCAGGCCCGACGCAAGTTCCTAATACAGCCCCTGGCAACCCATTAAAATGGAGCCCTGACCCACATTGGGGGTCTCTGAATCCACAGTTTGAGAACTGCTTGTCTAGGTCATTCTTGTACTCCATTATTTTTGTTTTAGAGATGTTTACACCCACTTGTCATGTCTGACTGTAATCGGCAGGGCCTTTTTTCTTATCATCTTGAGTAGCGCCTCACTCCTGGAGCAGGCCCTGAAAAGGAATGCAATTAGAGACAAGAGGGTTGTTGAACTTAGGATATCCAGATACAAGTTATATTGGTGCTTAAGCTTTCAAAAATAGATTATCTGTTAATAATCTGCTTTGACCACCTGCTTGGGGCAGTCCACCACAGTTTTGTATTCATGGACATAGTCTTTTATTGTGTGGAAAGAGGAAGCTTTAAACTTGTAACACAAATGATATGATAAAGATGATGATTTTCTTACTTTCTAGAAATTTTGCTTCCGCCGCGTGAGTGAGATTCTTGCTATTAATGAAAGGACTTAATTATAATAAGTGGCCTGATCCCGTTTCAGATGGATTGCATTAAGTAGGCCTGATCCAAAGGAATCAGCTAGGGATTCTTTCACTGGCTTTCAAGTAGGCTTCTGGAGTTCAGGCTCCAAGCTCACTAAGGCAAATTTGGAGCACAGGAAAAGTACTACACAGAGGTCGGCAACACACTTCGCTCAGAAGTAGGGTGCCAAGTCTTCATTTATTCACGCTAATTTAAGGTTTTCCGCGTGCCAGTAATAACATGTTAATCTGTTTTAAAAGAAGGTCTCTTTCTATCAATCCTCATAACTAAACTTTGTTGTATGTAAGTAATATATAGTTTTTAAAAATGTTTAAGAAGCTTTCATTTAAAATTAAATTAAATGCAGAGCTCCCCGGATTCAGTGGCCAGGACGCCTGGCAGTGTTAGTGCCAACTGAAATCAAGCTTGCTCATGGCCACGTCCTTTGGCAACGCATGCCCATAGGGTTGCCTACCTTTGTAACACTAACACTGTTTGATTTACGTCATGTATATTTCTTTACGCCCTTGTACAATAGAACATTCAGAATATGAACACGTGGGAGAATCGTTGAACAGTGGAGATTGTTCGTTACAACTCTGGAATGGTTTCGCACTCGAACAAACACCGTTATGTTGTCCTTTCAGAAGTTTACAACTTGAAAGCATTGACTTCCATACAGCTTGAAACTTCACTATGCCAGAAGAAAAATGCTGCTTTTAACATGTTTATTTCTTAAATGGAAAAAAAAAGACGAGAAACAGTTTTCCTTACCTGTGTCAAATCTTTTTTTAAAACTTTCCCTTCCTTTTTCTAGTAGTCAGTACTCTACTGTATTGTTTGTTGTTTGTTTTTGGTCTCTGCTCCCTGCTGATTGCCCTACTTCCTAGTTCCAAATGAGGAGCGTGGTTGACTGGTCAGTTTGTAACTCTGGTGTTCCTAACTCAAACATTCTATTGTTTTATGAACAAATGCTAATAAAAACTGCTTGGGATGCATAGGACTTCAAGCTTACATATTGGGAAGAATTAATTGCATCTCCACTGCATGGAATTAGCTGGGTGAAAATTTGTTCTATTCTGTGTTATGAAGGAAGTTAGAATGTAGAGCTTGGCAGGAAAATGTAAATTCCCTTCTGACAAAATCTTTGTTTGTTTGTTTGTTGTATGTCATGATTGTGCGCGAAAAAAATTCTCAGCAGGGATTTCCTAAAGGAAAAAAAAATTCTGTTTCGGGGAAGAGAGAACTGAAATGGAGTTTTTTCTGCTTGCTGCTGAATGCCTGGCTTCCTGGTTAACGTTGGAGCTCGTGGGGACACGCGAGCGCTGGGAGCTTGGGAATCTCACCCGAAGAAGCTGGGTGTCTTGGAAACGTGGCTAGAGGATCTAGACTTGTGCTGTAGGGTGGTTGACCATGCTAAGGAGCTGGGTGCCCAGCTCCTGAGTAGCCTGTGGATCCAGCGTAGCAGGTGACCGCAGACTTTACTGTAAGCCATAGCCGCCAACCTTCACGCAGTGGGTTTTCCGCCGTGGCCCGCCGCCCTTTCCCTTCCCTTCCCCACCCTTGGCCCGCCGCCCATTTCACAACCCATCCCCAAAAGGCCCCACCGAGACTAAGTCCGGCCGCCTCGGGTAATTGGAATTCGCTATCCCAGATCCCCACCCCTGGTCCTGCCTGTATCGCCTGCAGCATGCTGCAATTCGCTCTCCTCACCCTCCTCCCGGGAGCCAACGTTACTCACCACACTCCGTTACCCCCACAAAATCAGCTGTTTATGCAGTGCAACGTGCTGGACGGGAGGGAGGCACGAAGCAGGTGTGGCGAGCGTTGCTTGTTGGGGAGCCGGAGGGGGAGCTGCGAGGCAGGAGGTGGGGCGGGGGCCATGAGAGCTGCCAGTGGTAGCTGAGCAGCACACCGTGAACCTTTCCCATGGGTGCCTCGCTGCCCCAGAGCACCATGGAGTTAGGCGGCCTATGCATTGTAGCAAATCGAGAGAGAGCGGGGGCAAGATCTGCCAGGAGCAATTGAACTTACCCAGGAAGACTGGAAAGCCCAGAGTCCCTGGTCTAGCACTGACCACCTGGTGAGAGCTGTTGGACGGGGAGCTCTGGAGACGTCTGGCAGAACTCAGAGGGCCTGGCTGCTTTTGAGATCAGACAAGAAACCAGCTGTTTTCTGTAAAAGTTTACAGAATCTGCACATTTCCATATACATTCCTGTTGGATTCAGCATTTTCGCAGTCGGAAAACTGTTCTGAACAGAAAATTTCCAGCACCTGAGCTTTTCTGCACCATGGGATTCAACGCAGAGATGACTGTGGCTTTTTCGTTTTTTCCAAACTGTCTTGTGAGTTTATATTTGTGGACTGATATCATAGAAGAACATAAAACGTCATCTTGAATGAAAGATCTGCCAGTCAGTGACCGTGAATCAAATGCATATAATACAAGTAGTACTACCTGTAGGTGGAAATGTATATAAATGGAATTAGTAAAACATTTCAAGGGAACGATTGAATAGATTGAAATCACCGTTCTCCTGATCAGCTGATTTAAATTGAATTTATGACAGTATCCGAAGTATACCATCTTTGACATCGTGTGTGTGTGTGTGTAATATTGTATGAGGGCTGTCAAACTATTAAAAGAAAATCACACATTGGTGTGATTAAAAAATAGTTGTGATTAATACAAGTTTTAATTGCACTGATTAAACAATAATTAATCTACCAATTGTAAGTATATTATTACTTATATTTTGGATGCTTTTCTAATTTTCAAACACTGACTTTTCATTGGCAGCATGCAGAATACAAAGTTACAGTGCTCAAATTTATATTATTGTTTTTGGTTACAAGTATTGCAGGTAATATCTATATTGTGAAAGTGCAACTTAGCAAATTTAGGAACTTTTTTTTTTTTTAACGTAACTCGTGCTCAAAATTCAAAAACAAAATAAACTTAGAGCCTATGCTTCGAAACCACATGAAGGGGGCATATGGCATGTTTAATATATCTGGCTTAATACCTGCAATGCTGGCTACACCAGTGTCTTGGGAATGCCTGTTCTCACTTTTCAGGGGACATTGTAAATGAGAAGAAGGCGCCATTATTCCTGAAATGTAACATAACTTTTTTCTCTTACCAAGTAACTGAAGACGTATGAGGGGACTGAGTGGACTTGTATGAGGTGAATTGAAAAATACTATTACTTTTATCTTTCTTTTACAGTGCAAATATATTGTACATGAAAACATGGTATAAAATGAGCACTGGTACCATCTTTGTATCTGTGTTGTAGTTGAAATATATTTGAAAATGTAGAAAAATCCAAAATACTTATAATAAAATTAAATGGGTAATTCTAATTAGGAGCACAATTAACACTGTGATTTAATCATGATATTATTTCCTTAAAATTAGTTACTTGTATTACATTAATCAGCACATTCATTAACTGTGATTAATTGACAGCCTTTTGTGTGTGTGTGTGAGTTTAAACAGTTTTCCAGAGTTCTCTTGAAATCCATTCACATAGTTGAATTCTAGGTTGAGTATTCACATAAAGTAATAGCTGCAATACATAGGCTATATGTTTTCCATTAATAGAATGAATTTTGAAAGTAGTAATGGACATAGATGTTGAAAAAATAAGAGACCTAGCTGCTCACCGTGAGGAGAATGTATTGCTGGCAAAAGTGATAAAGTCACACAGTTGTTTTGTGTTTCCTTGATTCTTTGTCGAGCTGATGAGAAATCACTTTGCATTTTCAGCATATTGCACTCGATATTATATATGGACGATGACAAATTGGTGAGCACAAAATGCTCAAAAACATATGGAATACTAGGAACGATTCATCACTGTATGTTTAGGACGCAGGCAAGAACGGCTGATCTATAACTGACGCTGTGATAGGCTTGGTACTAGACAAGGTAGAGGTTGTCTGTATAGCAAATATGCGAAGTGAATGAAATTGAAGACCTAGAAGCTTGGGAAAAAATTACGATGACGATAAGAAATAGGATTAATGTAAAAGGTCGGAACAACATACTTTAAAAAGTACCGTCACACTCGCGATGGTGAGTTGCCGATGTTGAAATTCACAAGCATCACGGACCCCACTAGTGCCTGAGGAAGAATATGCAAGATGTCTATGTACACCAAGAGGTCACTCAGAGGCTGACCGAGATACGATCCATTACTGTTCAAATAAAGAGATTCATAGTCTTATGACGCACTTATATGAGCGCTCGAGTGTGCTAGACAAAGTATTGGTTTGGGATTTAAAAGTAACCTTTTCCATAACGAGCAGCCTAGGGCTGCGTGCCTATCTATTTTAACTATATATCTATAGTCTTCAACAGTGGAACAAGTACTTATTATTTATTTCTTGTGTGTATTATTGTATTAACATTCATTATAATCGCCTTTTGTTCAAAATGAAGCTAAGTACCTAAGTGATCATACCATTAGTTTTTTGGGAGATAAAGTTCTTTAAAATAATTAATTTTAAAACCTCTAAAACTGTGCTAAGGAGGGGATTAAATAGCTGCATAATAAGGAACTGGTCATTACATTTACCAAATAGAATTTTGAATCATCATAGGCACAAAGGAAAGAGTTCTTAACATGTTTATGAAATCCACTTGAAAGGCTTTGCATAAAATATTTAGTGTTTTGATGAAAACTCTCGCCTGACTTCCTTAAAAAACTTTTGGCCAAATAATATTTATTCACACATCTCAGCTTTTTCATAAGGTTCCATTTTGTATCTATACTAGCAGAGGTACGAACTTTTGTATCGCTATCTGTTTATAATAAATAGAACTTCTTTTTAAGCATGGCATTTTCATTGAACTGAACTGTTGTTAATAATCAGTATCTATTTGGTAAGCTAAAAGGTTCTTATCATCCAGACTCTGTATGAAATATGTAAATCATAAGATGTTATGTATATGAGAGCATGAACATCATCTGTATATTGTTTATAAATTTTTATTTCTTATTCACCTAAAGAGTGAGAATATTTCATTAGGCGCTAGTTGATTAATCAGCAGTTAGCACCACGGTTGACTAAAAAAATGAAATCACAATTAAAAAATAATCCATGATTGAATTTTGCAGGTTTTAGTCACTACTGTAACAATAGAACATACCCATTGAAAGTGTATTATAATATTCTTGGATGTTTTCTAGCCATTTTCAAATATAAGTTGATTCTGCTTATTACATACACAGAATACAAAGTGTAGACTGCTCACATTTATATTATCTTATTTATTTGATTATCTTTTTACAGTTGCATAATAGTTCTGTAAACAAGAATAGCAATTGTGTTCAATCTCATTGTTCATACAAGTTTTGTAGTACAATGCTCTTTAAATGTCGAAAGGTGCAAATGTCGATGTTTTTGGGGGGGTTACATAAATCTGCACTCAAACAATACAATGTTAAAGACTTTAGAAGCCTCAAGTCCACTTAGTCCTACGTTCTTGTTCAGAGCCAAATCACTCCTTCAGTCCCATTAATGTAGTTGGCTGGGGCTTCTTGGTCAGGTCGGTCAGATGGTGCAGCGATTTGGCTGTAGTGTGGTACAAATCGTCTGTAGTACCCACGTCGCAAGCCTAAGAGAGGATTGGATCACCTGTTCTTGTGACTTATGGGACAGGCCCACTTTTGATAGTCTCCACCTTGGCCTGTAGGGGGTTTACGGTTCCTCGACCACCTGGGTTGTCCCAGGTCAGTCCTCTGTTTGCTATGACACTTTTTGTGCGCTTAAAGTTAGTCCTGCCTGCCTGAGTACGGTCAAAGACTCTTTCCAGGTGTTCCTAGGTGTTTCAGGCCAGGAGTCTGAAAAAATGGCCACGATCATCCGAGGTGAGCAGACTGATATTCTCCCAGTCCACAGTAGAATTATTTTTTTATCATTTCGTAATACTTGTTTTTATAGTACTTCTTGTTGACCGCTCGTCTTGATTTATTTTTTTTTCTTCCCTTAATATTTGTTTTTTGTTTAATCGCGATTTTCTATTTTCTTTGATTCAGCATTTTACCTGGTCATTAGGGCCAAATATTTCAAAAGAAAGGATTCCCTCTGAGAAAAAGGAATGGCTGGAATTTAACCCCGAAGGTCGGCAAGCGCGTGCGCTTCCTTCTAACCGCATCTTGCTGGGCACTCACCGCGGATCTTGTTTCATAACAAACCCACATTT
Source organism: Chelonoidis abingdonii (assembly GCF_003597395.2). NCBI lineage: Eukaryota > Metazoa > Chordata > Testudines > Testudinidae > Chelonoidis > Chelonoidis abingdonii. The sequence continues at coordinate 41,886,376 of NC_133770.1, forward strand.
TGTGAATTTGGAGGAGAATGAAGAATGCATCGTTGTACAAAAAGGGTCTTTAAAGGAACTTTAGGGGTCTGATCCACCTTGGGCCATCAAACTGTTGGTGGGGTTGGGGAGAGTGGTTGGGTGTGATGGAGGGTTACTCTGGTCCTCGCCCCAAATCAGATGCCCGCGTTTGTGGAGATTGTGGAGTGGTTGAGGAACCAATCCATCATAAGACATAGCTAGGTAATGGCAGAAGATAGCTGACTCAGCACTAGTATAGTTCCTCATTGTAGAGTTGTGCTGGCTGCAGCTCTCATACAAATGTTAGGTAGTTTAATGAGGAGGACCTGCAACGTGTGGCCTTAAGTCTTAGCCCCAGCTACATAAGTACTCGCAGTTGTGGGAGTCTTGACCTCCATGCCCCGAAAGAAGGTTGTTCTCCAGAATGTAGTGGTTGGGAATGAATAAAATAAGACTTCTCTCTTGTTATTACAGTTACCGAATCCTATGTGGTTTCACATGAGTAGTGTTGGAAATTTTAAATCAGAGTCTTTTATGACTGACGCAACTGAGAAATGATTGTGTTTTTAGGAGAAAAAAATTGACTAACTTATTGTCTTCCGTATTTCTTCACAAGGCTGAAGATGCTTGTTGAAAGGAACTTACCTCAGGACTGCGCTGTAGTTAATCTTGGAAGAAAATGCGCGGCTTGCACATGCAAAGTTTGAGGTCTGTCGTCATTTAGCAGAGCGCAGTCACTCTGCTTGATGCTTTAACGCTGATGGATAGATATTTGAGTGGTGATGGGGTTTAGGGTTATAGAAATGGGGCGTAAAAGGACACCTTTTTAAGCAGCTTCCGATTTCTCCTCCTTGTTCCGTGCAGTGATGTATATATCCTGTGTCTTTGGGTAATCTTACATTTTAAGTTTAAAATCTTGTCAAATAAGTGTGTGGTCACAAAATTCTGCATCATGAATCAAATGCGAATTGATTGCTGTGAAAAGATAGTGAGAACTGCAATGGTTAGTAACTTCCAAGCATGGGAAACAATAGCGAAACCGTCATGAAATGCTGTAATTTGTTAGGCACTTCCAAAGATTTAAAATTATGATCATGGTGTTAAAAGCCCTTTTAAGACATTCCAGGATATTTCAAAGTTTTCATCAATGGTTAAATATTGTCCTTGTGATACCAATCTCAAAATTTGCTGTTCATCAACGCACATATTTTTCATTCTCTCTGTAGTGGGGCTATATAAGCGACATTTCCACATAATAACTAGAAGTATAGCCTTCAATTAAAGATCCGTTGCTTGAAACCTTTTTTCCTAGGCTATATTAGAAGTTAGGCTTGATCTCCCTAAAACTCAACTGGCTTCTCAGATTTCCTTGTCATTTTTGGAATAGATTAGCATAGCGCCAGCGTATATGAAAACCCGGGAGTCCCGATTAGTAGATTTTACAAAGTGGAACAACATATTTAGAGCTAGTGGTATTATGATTTATTGAGTTCTTAAAATTTAGCCAGGTGCCATAAAGAATTACTCTTTCTTTTTTTCAGAGTAAACTCACAATTGAATTTGCTTATCTCATTCAAGAAATTGCACTACAGTAAGTTGCAAATCCCTTGTTAAAATACCACCATAGTGGGGGCCTGTGAGCTTCCAAGGCACGGCAGTTGCGAAGCAGTTCGGAACCACCCATGAGGGCTGAGGATCCTGACTGGCCTGCTCACTGAAACCACCAGCCTCTGGCAAACAAGGATGCTTGCAGTCCTCACCGTCTGTAGAGATTACAAGTAACACCACCCCTGTCCTCCGAGTTTGGTCTTCTGGAGTCTCAGCCCCAGTTCCAGCTGCTGCCCAGAAGTCTTAGGTTATAATGCTCCCAAGGACTAGTACATGGTACTTGCAAGATTCGAACTCAGCAGCACATTCTGCTTAACACCCAGACTTAGTACAGTGGAAGAAAAGAATCAGTTTATTATTAAAGACAAAGATAAGTATATGAGATACTGAAACAAATTGTTACATAAAACAAATAATAATGTGGTTTTTCTAGAGCTAAGTACAGGGCATTCCCTATCTTCCTTACAAGTGAGCTACTCAAATCCTTTCCTCAGTGTTGTAACACAAGCTGGCTCACCCTTCTCAATAAGATAATCCCTGCTGTTGGCTTGTCCGTCACACACTGAAGGAATCAAATGGGGATTCATCTGCACCCTGATATAGTCAAAATTTAGTCTTACTCCTAAGCAGGATAACCCCACTGTTTTAGTTTTTTCCCTGCAACCTCCACATCTATGGATTACATTTGCTCAGACGTAATGGCATCCATGGGAACCATACAACATTAATTTGCAGAGTGAGATAAATGTCTCTCTTACTCCTGGATATGTGTATCACTTTTGGTAAGCTGTCTAAACTTGCAGACCTGAGAACATAATTTTATGTATATATACTAAGCTTCACATATTTCATACAACTTTTGCGAATGATAGTGACTATACCTAAGTTAAGAACTAACTGGTCATCATGGGTAAACCATTTCATCTATTAGACCCCTCTCTCACATCTCCTTTCTTAGTAAAAGAAAATTAATACTGTGATATTAGTATTCTACCCAGATCATGTAGTGCTGAAATTTATCAAGGCTGATTAAGGGGGCATGGAGAGTAACATCAGAAGCCCCCACACGCCGGCCAACCACACATGCCGCAAGGTGTCGCCTTACAATGCTACTGTGTTATGCAGGTTAGGTTCCAGTGCAAGCCAGCAGTGAGAAAGGTGTGCCCCAGTGCCGACCTTGTGCAGCTGCCTTCCCTGCTGAGCCTTTCACTCATGGCATGTAGCTAAACACCAAAGTGTGGGCAAGCCGCTTTCCTGTGGTTAGTTTAAGAATACCCTATAAAGCACTGCCAGTGGATGTGCATTGTAAACGATAGCCTGAAAGATCCTGGAGTCATGGCAGAATGATCAGCTGAACATGAGCCAAAAGGATTAATGAGATCCTGAGATGGCATTAAACAGGGGAATCTGAGCAGGAAGTTAGGAAGGTTTTATACCTGTTTGTGGCGCGGTGCGACGTTCTGAATACCTGTGCCAATCTGGAGTCCATAGTTCAAGAAAGGAATTAAGAATTGAAGGGTTCAGGGAAGGCAAGAAATATTAAAGGATAGAAAACATCCTGTGACGAGATCTCAAGGAGTGCAATCTTTTAACAAGAGAAAGTAAGATGACTTGATTGCGTAAGTATTACAGATGGAAAAGATGTTAATAATGGTCTATTCAAGTCAGCAGAGAAATCGGTGACCTGACTAATGGTTAGAAGTTGAGGATGAGATAAATTCAGACTAGAAATACGGCACCCATTGTTACTGTAAGTGTAATGTAAGCCTTGGAACAACATACAAAAACTTCATGGTGGATTTCCATCATTGGTCACTGTTAAAATCAAGATTGCGATGTGTGAAATGGTGCTCTAGATTTAAGTGGGGAAGTTGATGCTAGGTGATAGGAGGTCACCACTAGATGATCATATGGTCCCTCCCTGGGAATCTTGGGGGGTGAGGAGGGGGAGTCCTGACTCGCATTGTAAGTTCAATGAGGTTTTGCCACGGGGAATGTCAGTGGAGCCAGAATTTTACCACTACTTAACAGGGAAATAGCAGGCTAAAGTGTTTTTTTGTAAAGATGTTAGAGGGGGGCAAAATGTCTGAGCCGAATATGCACATCAAATCCCATAAGGCAAGAGGAGAGAAGTAGAGAAGGACAGGGTGAAGCAGGGTTGTGAAGAAAAATCAGACAAGCGTTTACTCCGAACTCCTACACTGATCAAGCGTTGGCATTGTGGAAGGGATTAAATAATTTTTGAAAGAGGTGGCATAACATTTATAATTATTCAAGGAATGCATGGAGGGCGACAATTGATCAAGGCTCGAAAATGACTGTTTACGGAAAATTAACATCTGCGCGATAGGATTGCAGTGCAAATGGAAATTTATGCCCCAAGGCAGAATGCTTCACTTTGCTACTGCGTAATTACTTCCTGTCTAGTTGACTTATGGTCAGTATTGTTTTTGCTGTGGCATTTTGGAAGTCTCTTCTCAGAAGTGAATTTGCATGTTGAATCCCATCTGGTGAAGATGACAAAAAGCTTCTTTTAACTGCCATTGGCTTTGGGAATATACTCTGGAACAACAGAAATCTAAATTTAAAACAGAAATGCACTCATGTAGTGTATGCTTAGTAAATTGGCAATATAGGTTGCCTCTGTTCCCTAAGTTAATTTCTCCCGTATCTGCAAGAAAATGCTCCATCAAATATTGATGAAAATACTAGATATATCTTACAAAAACTAAAATGAATCACCAAAGTATGAGGACTTAATATAGCCATTAACAGTAACATAGTGTATCTGTTGAGAGTTTCAGGGCCGCCTATATTACAAGTAAAAAAAAGAGAGACTTGTGCAGGAGTAGCTTTCTTGACATTAAGTAGGAATAAACCATGAGCTCCAAAATCTGTACCTGGCAACAGCGAGGGACGCTCGGAATGTTCATCTTTGATTTAGCTTAATTGCTAGAAATAGACACAACAGCAGCCAATCAAATGAATGAAGTTTTGATACGATATAATGTTTTTGGTGGTCATAAGGCAAGTTGATTTATTTCTGACCCAAGCCTTGCTTGCAGAATCAACAGGGAACGGCAAGCAGCAGCTGCGGAGGCTGGGAGGCTGGCACAAGATATATAGAATAGTGATATGAAAGGCAGAATGCGAGGAATTATACAAAATCAGGGTAAGAAAGCTCTCTGACAGATCAGAGACATGGAACAAAGAGGTATTTTGACGAGACGTGAAGCATTGATATGAGGTATTGAGGAGATGGAAGGGCTATGGTTGGACAATGCAGAGTGAAGTCAGCATGGGGACAAGTCTGAGATAGCAGATAGAGCTGTAAGAGGAACGAGCAGTATAGACAAATAAGGATGATGAGAGAGATCTGTTCGGAGGGCATTTTCAGCTAGGCGCGCGAAGGAAGGGAAGCAGGAGTGGCGAAGAAGACAGTGGATGAGCCGTGTATGGGAGGAGAATGGAGGAAGTGAAGTGTGGGATAGCAAGTCTGAAAAGACTGATCCAGTGACCTGCTCCAGGATGGAATGGGGAGGAGGTAGTAAAGTGGTGTTTGTTTGGGATAACCGCAGGAGCCTTAAAAAATTCGTTGACAAAGGCAGAATGTGCATATCTTCTCTTCGAAAAGAATCTATAAAATAAATATTAGCATTCTCCAGCGCAACTGCTGTACAGTTAGTTAAATGGCCTTGGTTAAGAACTTCCTGCACTATTGCGGGCGGTGAGCCAGTAAGAAGTAAGTAGGGATGGGGGACATCGCGTGGGCTAACTTCGTATGTTACAACCGCAATCCATTTACTTGGATGGAAATCGTAGTCCAAGTATCAATAATATGAGTGTCAGGGTTAACCTGCAGGGATTCACAGGAGGATGCTCAGAAGTTGAGGAATTGCAGCTTCATGGAGTTAAGGCAGAGACATTGGCCTTTCGTAAATTAATTCTCCATTGACTGTATCATTAGCCCGACGAAAGTCACAGAAGGTTGAAGTGGGTTAAGATAGACAGAATTGGGCCTCCCCCTTGTTGTGTCTGTTTTAAGATCTCACGAGGAGGGATGGGGCTGTATGTGAGTCGAGTGCAGGCAGTTAGTGGGCAGCTTGACCAAAGTGAGGATAGTTAGTGATAGTATTAGCTGTTGCTGTTAATGGTTATGGCTTCTACGTGATGGGGTGGAATTTGACAGCATAATGCACTATGGATAATCTGAAAAATTGCCATCATTGAAGTTGCTGCGGGCGATCACTGGAAAAGATCAACTGGGCTGGCGCATGCAACTGTAAATGTGCCACTCAAAAACTCTGCCAACGTAAGACTGGAATAATGGTCAGATTAATCTCATTCATGCCGCATGGGGCTTTCTGTGTTCTGATACGCATGTATCAAGGTGACAGGGGCTGCGATAGTTAAGCTAACTGAAAAAGTTCAGAGTTAGGCAAAAAGAATTGTGAATTGACCAAATCTGAGTTTTTGTGCAGTCTGGACAGAATTATTAGTATGTCTAAAAGGAAATCCAAATTTTTACGATGTTTGATTTGGTTGCTGAAATTTTTACTTTGGTATTTGTTTAACACAGTTATAGATATCGTAATTAGAGTGAAACTAAATAAAAGTCAAATCATAGTACTTCATAATTGTCATATTAATTTGAATGTTCTTGGAAAGACTGTGAATCCTTGAAGACTGAGAAAGTTAGTGCTGCTAAGTTTATCCTATAAAAAGCTGACGATTAAATGGGACTATCATTGTGCTCTTTGTCTGATGCGAGAGGCTGCCAAAGTGGAACGTGTCATGAGAACACCGTGCCTGACATGAGAGAATTGAGACTGTGCAAGGACTAACTAGTTCAGAATTAAACCAAATACATTGTGTGATTCAGATGTTCGCTCAGTTTCTACACCACCACATTGTCTCACATGCCAACAAAACAACCTTATAAAATTAATTAAACTCTCTCCGAGATATTAATTTCTATTTTTAAACATTGGTCTTTAGAATAAACAAGATAGATACATGAGGGTTAGGCCCATCACATCATACCTATAACAAATAGAAAGCAGCTATTCAGAGCACAGAACTCACTTCAGAGCATGCAAGAGGAAGAGCCTTATTTTCTCAGCTTATATTTAGTTAAAAATCTGACTACATAGCACACAATGGAGGAACAGGTAGTCTTAAAAATCATAAGAATCATGATGCATTCATTACTTGAAATAAATGGAACTCCAAAACTGAGATATATTAAGATTGTTGTTACGAAAGAGCAATAAGCAGAAAGGTGTTTAGTGGATGATTCAACAAAAGACAAGGAATAATTCTACACTTAAAAAGGCTTTAACAGTGCATTGGTAGAAGCTACAAGGAGATTAAGCAAGATTTGTTTTCTATTACAAATTCTATATAACTCCCAGTATTTCTTATATACCTTCAGGGCTGCAATCAAACATTAAAATTTCAACTATGCTCAGAATAAGCATGGAGCTTAAAAATAGACTCATAGTGAGTATATTAAACGTGATTAAAAAAATTCCATCAAAGCAAATGCTGGGCCCATATGGCTTCATGGAATAGTTATTTTATAACCGATTAGCAATAAATTACGTTACTAATAGGTATTTTGTGATATGTAATTATGTGTTGGATAAACCTCATTGGAACTTGGTGTAACAGCTATCACTTCTTTTGTTGTCAGAAACAATTAAGCTCCTTATGAAACCAGATAACTGAACTAATAGCGCTGTACCAAACAGACATCTTGCGATTCAAAAAAGCAGCGTGCAAAGGGTGGTGGAGGGGTTTTGCAGGATATGTTTTGGTGAGATGTGGAGATATGTTGTCTTCTCTAATGAGACAAACAGCAAGAACACCTGGAGAAACCAGGGCAAGCACTGGGATTGTGTTCCTGAGAGAGCTTTGAAAGAGAGATTTTGGCTGAGTTGACTGAGAAGAAGGCTTGACTGTGGAGCAAAAACGTCTCTGTTTTTGATCTGCTTTGTCAGGGAGATACGACTTTGTAAAAAAAAAAAAAAACAACAGTATTGGCATCAAGAAATAATCTGACTCAGACAGTTTCTCCTCTAATGAGATCCACTAGATGAAATTTGGTTAAAGGCCAGGTTATTCAAAGGAAAATTCTTCCATGTTGATATTGGATATGCTAGCACAAAGTGATTTGCAATAGATTTATAGCAGCATATTTTATCATCCGGTTAAATGCTGACTGAAATATCTCTCCAGAATTTTGGCTTTAGATGGAAAGGGATAAGTTCTCTACTCAGTCACAAAACCAATGGGTCATCCAGAAATGGACTAAAATAGACAACAGGTGTAGACAGTGATCTAATCGTTGGTTTTAGTTCTTGATAATCCTGCTAAAATCTTCGTATTGCCAAAAAAGATTGACAGATTGACAGTTTAAATATTCCGCTAAGGGCTTTGAGGAAGTTGGTAAGCACTTTGAGTATTAACCTTGCGGCAATCACATAATTTAATAATGGATATAAAAGTAGTTTTAGCCTGGGTTGGAAGGGGCAGGGCTGTTCAATATTTGTTCTTTGATAATGGAGGCAAGAGTCTCAATGTAACTATCTTTTAGTTCCAACTTGAAGACAGGCTTAACGGGGGTCTGATTTGAGAGAGGTGGGGTGCTCCACAAGTCAAGGGGGGAATTAAAATTTGAGATACTCAGTAATAACAGTTACTTTTTGAAATATTGACATAGAACTGTGTTCTGAACAAAAATTGAACCGATTAGTATTCGCATGTTCACAGTGGTATGCATACGTCTGAGGAAATGTTAATAGGTTTCTTGAGGTTGCAGGAAAAAACAAAAACACAGTGTTATCTGTTTAGGAGATCGTACTTAGGATCTTGTGCATGCATAGCGTCTCAACATTGGTCAAACTGAAGTTTCTGTATTAAAATGGTAAGTGCATGGAGGAATATGGAAATGTTGGGTTGATTACATAAAAAAATCGAATGCCATGACTGGACTTTAAATAAGCTGAGAAAGTATAAGGTTATGAGTGGGAATGATTGTAAATATTTGAAGAACCTAATATCCATTGTTAGAGCTAGGAGAAATTTTCGAAGAATAGTTATTTGCCAAAAATGTTGGTTACCCCAAAATATGTGAATTTTGACCATTATTTTGGCTGGGAAGTATTTTCAGGTTGCTTAGCAAACTGTGCATGTGAAGACCAGGTTGAAATCCGATCTGGAGCATAGCCTTGAAGTCAATCTCCCCTTATCTCTATGACATTTACCGGTGGCGGCTCTGTTTCCTCCTGTTGAAGCCTGTTGCACTTGTATAATATTTATGTAGTACGGCAAAGAGAGGGAGAGATTCTTTAGCCTGATGATGAAGCACTCGGATGTAGGATGTAGACGTGAATTCAATCTCTGTGAAGCAGGAAGAAGATTAATTCCATTACTACATACTAGGTAGTCAGGGTTTAGATGTAGCCTGCAAACCACAGTTTGTGAGTTAACCTCTAGCCCCATTTGGGGATTGGTACCTGCTTGAGCAGGGGGGGTTGGACACGATGATTGAGGTCCTTCGAACTCCTAATATTATGATTTAAATCTGATCCCATGGCATAGAAGTTCTTGCTCGCTTGCTTTGTCCTAGAATACTGAAGTTTTATTCAAAATGAACGCTTGACGGATGAATAAATGCTGCACCTCAGAAGACCAATGTTGGTAGTTAGGATGCAAAGACTTAATTAAGCTCCCGCCATAGAGGTCGGTCTCAGCTCCCCTACACTATATGGACACACACGAATTCAACGTTTTGGATTGAACTGAATATTGTTCTGATTTTTCAGTTTGCTGACATACTAAAAGTTATTTCTCTAGTTATGTCAAATTATTTGACTGGAAACATCTTGCTGTTAAAAAAAACAGCCAAGATTTACTATACTGGTACATTCTTATAGTAACAGGTTATTTGTATGAATGTCGTTTCCAAATTTTAATATTATTGTTGTTTTACTACTGGATAGCATGCCAGAGGGCAGCATAAGATGTTAGAGGGCCTTATTCCCTGCCAAGGGAGGAAGGTTTGCTTAGATTAACTAGAACAGCTGTGGCCAGTTAGAGGCACTGACTCAGTTAAGCACCTGACCAGTTAGAGCACCTGACTCAGTCATGGATATAAACCCTGCTTCAGTCAGACAGGGTGTGGTAGTGAAGGAGAGGTTTGATGGAGCAGAGTGCAGGTGCGAAGAGAAGAGTTGGTCCAGAGAGAATAGAGGTTGGGAGTGCTGCGGTGGATTGGGAAGCCAACAGAACCTAGGTAGGGGCACCAGGCTTTGTAAGAGAGAGGCGAGAAGCCCTTCAGCTGACGGGTATGAGAGGGAGTACCAGGGAAGAAACGTAGTCAAGTGTTTCACTACCCCCAGGGCCCTGGGTTGGACTGGAGTAGAGGGTGGCCCAGGTCCTCCCTCTCCATCTCTCCTCAGACAATAGGGGAGTGATTAAACTGGTTTCAGCAGGCAGCAATATGCCTGAACTACTCAGAGAAGAAAAGCGGAGATCGCCAAGAACAGTACGGGCCAATTTTGGCCACACGGGTGTATTCCAGGGGTGGGAATCTCGCGTGGGGACATAGTCAGGGGGAGAACATAACCTCCACCTAAGATGGGACGACGTGTCAAGGCCTTAAGTACATGCAGGGCCAGCAGGAGGCTACCAGGTTCAGGCAACCGCCAACAGGAGGCGACTAGATGGCAGCAAGAGAACAAGTGCTGCTGAGTCAGGCTGCTCAGGACAGAGTCCCTGTGAAGACTATAAGCCAGCATGAAGACTTAATGGAAGATACCAAGGGGAGGGACCGGACATAGGGCTAGCCATCTTACAAAAGACCAGGGGAGGATGTGGAGCATACTCTTTGAGAGAACGCCTGCGGGAGGCCTGGCCCGGAAATGGTTGGTATCTTGCCCATTCCTATGGGAAGCGCAGAGGTCTATTACGAATGTGCAGAAGCTGCGCAACAATTCCCAGTAAAGGAAGATCCTGGCAGGTTGGAGTGCACACGGCACTACGAGCCAGAGGTTCATGAATGGCGATATAGGGAGACAGACACCCGACGCAGTGTGTTTGATTCTGATCCCTGACCCGGAAATGGCTGCCCTGAAGCCATAGCCTGGGAGATGATGGAGTACTAATATTGAACCGGTATACGGGGGTTACCAGTGCGTTCTGGTGTGTGGTTGTCGTTTGGGCTCTTTGACACTTTTGGGCCTTACGTTAAGTGCTGCCTGCCTGAAAGGTCAAGACTTGTCCAGGTTTCCTAGGTGTTCAGGCAGGCATCCTGAAAAAATGGCCACATCATGCGAGGTGGAACTGCATATTCTCCAGTCCTACTAGTAGATCCGATCTACCAGCCTCTGGAACGGTGGCGGGTGCATTATCGCAGCCGAAAGGCAGTAACATTAAATTCATACACACCTGCATGGGTGACGTAACTGCTGCCTTTCCTTGGGCAAGGTTCAATCTAGTGGGTACTTGCCAGTACCCTTTTAATCTGTTGTACGAGATGAACGGGCATTAGGATTGGAAGGGACCTCAAGAGATCATCTAGTCCAACCCCCTGCTCAAAGCAGGACCAATCCCCAAATGGGGCCCTCAAGGATTGAACTCACAACTGTGGGTTTAGCAGGCTAATTCTCAAACCACTGACTACCTAGTTGGTAGGAGATGTGAATTTAAATCTTCTTCCTGCTTCACAGGAGGGATTTGAATTCACGTCTACTGCCCTACATCCGAGTGCCTTCATCATCAGGCTAAAGAATCTCTCCCTCTCTTTGGTCCCATGACTACATAAATATTTATACCAAGTGCAACAGCTTCAACAGGAGGGACAGAGCCGCCACCGGAGTGAGAATGCTCATAGAGATAAGGGGGAGATTTGACTTCAAGGCTATGCTCCAGAATGGGGATTCAAACCTGGTCTTTCACATGCACAGTTTGCTGAAGCCAAACCTGAAATACTTTCCCAGCCAAAAATAACTGAGTCAAATTCAAATATTTTTGGGGTAACCAACATTTTTTGGCAAATAAACTATTCTTCTGAAAAATTTCTCCTAGCTCTACCTAATGTTGAATATTAGGTTTCTTTCCAAATATTTACAATCATTCTCCACTACAGTAACCTTATACTTCTCAGCTTTACTTAAAGTCAGAGTCATGGCATTCGATTTTTTTATGTTAAAAATAAACCCAGAACATTTTCCCTATTCCTCCAGTGCCACTTACAATTTTAATACAGAAACTTCAGTTTTGACCAAAATGTGAGAGCGCTGATTGCATGCACAGAATCCTAAGTACGATCTCCTAAACAGATAACACTGGCTGTTTTTGTTTTTTCCTGCAACCTCAAGAACCTATTAACATTTTCCTCAGACTGTAAATGGGCATCCACTGTGAACCATGCAATACTGAATCGGTTATAATTTTTGTCAGAACACAGTTCTCATGGTCAATATTTTCAAAAGTAACTGATTATTCTGAGTATCTCAAATTTTAATTGCCCACCTTGACTTGTGGAGCACCCACCTTCTCAAAAATCAGACCCCCGCTTAAGCTGTCTCAAGTTGGGCAACTAAAAGATAGTTACATTTGAGACTCTTGGCCTCCATTATACAAAGGAACAGAGATAATGAACAGCCCTGCCCACTTCCAACCCCAGGCTAAAACTACTTGTTTTAGTGCCATTTATAATTATTGTTGATTGGCAGCAAGTGTATAATACTCAAAGCTGCTTTACAAAATTCCCTTCAAAGCCCATAGCTGGAATATGTAACTGGTCAATCTGTCAAGTGCTTTTTGTGCGCATAACGAGAGATTTATAGCAGGATTATCAAAGAACTAAACCAACGGATTAGATTCACTGCTCTACACCTGTTGTCTATTTAGTGCCATTTCTGGATGAACCCAGCTTGGTTTTTGTGACTGAGTAGAGAAATTATCCCTTTCCATCTAAATGCCAAAATTCTGGAAGAGATATTTCAGTCAGCATTTAATAACGAGATGGATAAATATGCTGGCTATAAATCTATTGCATAATCAGCTTTGTGGCATAGCATGATGCCAATATCATACATGGAAAGAATTTTTCCTTTTGAATAACCTGAGCAGTTAACCAAATTTCAGATCTAGTGGGTCTCAGTTAGGAGGAGAAACTGATGCTGGAGTCAGTTATTTCTTTGATGCAATACTGTTGGTTTTTTTTTTTTTTTTACAAAGTCTTATCTCCCTGAACAAAGCAGGGATCAAAAAGCAGGAGACAGTTTCTTTGCTCACAGTTCAAAGCCTCTTCTCAGTCAACACTCAGCCCAAAATCTCTCTTTCAAAGCTCTTCTCAGGAACACATTCCCAGTGCTTGCCCTGGTTTTCTCCAGGGCTTTCTGCTGCTTGTCTCATAGAGAAGACACACATATCTCCACATCTCCACCAAACAGTATCCTGCAAAACCCCTCCACCCACCCTCTTGCACGTGCCTTTGTTTTGAATGGCAATATGCTGCTGTTTTGGGTACAGGCTGCTATAGTTTCAGTTATCTGGTTTCATAAAGGAGCTTAATTGTTTCTTACATTTATCAATAAAGAAGTGTAGCTGTTACACCCATAGTTTCAATGAGGTTTAATCCAACACATAATAATATCACAAAATACCATAGTTAGTAACAGGGCTAATTTTGTTGCTAATGGCTTATAAAATTATTCCATGAATCCATATGGGCCCAGCCATTTTGCCTGATGGAATTTTTTTAATCACGTTAATTATGACTTCTACTATGAGCTCCTATTTAAAGCTCCATGTTATTCTGAGCATAGTTGAGATAATTTTAGATTGTTGATTTGCTCCTGAGAATGGCTATTATAAGAATACTGGGAGTTATATAAGAATTTGTAATAGAAAACAAAATCTTGCTTAATCTCCTTGTTAGCTTCTACCAATGCACTGTTAAGCCTTTTAAGTGTAGAAATTATTCCTTTGTCTTTTTGTTTAATCATCCAGACTAACACCTTTTCTGCTCTATTGCTCTTTTCGTAACAAAATTCTTTAATATATCTCAAGTTTTGGATTGTTCCATTTATTTCAAGTAAATTGAATGCATCATGAATTCTTATGATTTTTAAGACTACCTTTTCCTCATTGTGGTGCTATGTGTCAAGATTTTTAACTAAATATTAAGCTGAGAAAAATAGGCATCTTCCCTCTTGCTATGCTCTGAAGTGAGGTTTGTGTCTGAATAGCTGCTGTTCTATTTGTATAGGTATTTATGTGGCCCTACCCTCATTGTATCTGATCTATGTTTTATTTCTAAAACCAAATGTTTAAAAATAGAAATAATATCTGCGGGAGAAAGAGTTTAATTAATTTATAAGGGTTGTTGTTGTTTGAGCATGTGAGAGCATGTGTGTGTGTAGAAACTGAGGAAAATCTAAGTCACACAAATGTATTTTGTGTTTATATTTCTGAAAATAGTTAAGTCCTTGCACAGTTCTCAATTCTCTCATTTCAGCAAGGTGGTTCTCATGGACATCAATTTGGGAGCCTCTGCATCAGACAAAGAGCAAAAAATGATAGTATAAATCTATAGGTCAGCTTTTTAATAGGACTAATTAAGAAGTAAATAACTTCTCAAGTCTTCAAGGATCACAGTCTTTCAAGAACATTCAAATTAAGATGACAAACTTATGAAGGGACTATGATTTACTTTTATTTTAGTTTCACTTAATGAAGGATTATCTATAACTTTGTGTTAAACAAAATACCAAAGTAAAATTTAACAACAAAATACAACATCGTAAAAATTTGGATTTCCTTTTAGACATACTAAATAACTTTCTGATCAAGACTGAAAAACTCAGATTGGTCAAAATTCACATTTTTTGCCTAACCTCTAATTATTTCAGGTTAGCTTTATAAGACGTATCAGCAGCCTTGTCCACTTGAAATAATGAGTATCAGAACACAGAAGCACATTGGGCCAGATGAGATTAATTCTGACCCATTATTGCAGTCTTAGTTGGCAGAGTTTTTGTAGTGGCAATATACAGTGATGGCCAGCCCAGTTGATTTTTACAGTGATGCAGCAGCAACTTCATGAATGGCAATTTTTCAGATTGATCAATAGTGAATTATCTGTCAAAGTTCCACCCCACAATCACGTAGAAGCCATAAACATTAAACCAGCAAAAGCAGCATAATACTGCATCCATAACTATATCAGCTTTGGTAAGAGCTGCACCACTAACTGCTGCATGGGATCAAGACAGCCACATGCCCTCCTGTGAGAATCTTAACATGTATATAAACAAGGGGGAGGCCAAATTCTGGTCTGATTTAACCCCACTTCAACCTTTGTGATTTCAGTGGGGCTGAATAGGATTAAAGTCAATGGAGAATTTAATTACGAACAGGCACAATAATGTTATGTTGAGATCCATTAAGGGCAATTCCCAACTTCTGAGATCCTCACTGCATGACATAACTGCAGGTTTAAGCCACCAGTGACATCATATAATGGGTGATACTTGACTAAGATTTCCATCAAAGTAAATGGAATTGCAGGGTTGTAACATAGAAGAATTTAGCCCATAGAGTGTCCCCCAATCCCATAAATTGACTTATTAATGGGTCACCAGACAGCAATAGTGCAGACAGTCTTACAAGGCCCATTTAACTAACTGTACAGGCAGTTAGACGCTGGAGGAATGCTAATTATTTAGTTTTGATAGAATTCTTTTTAGAAGATATGCACATTACTGCCTTTGTCAACTGATTTTTAAGGCTGCCTGCGGGATATATCCACAAACAAACACACACTTTACTACTACTTCCCCATTTCCAGGTACCTGGAGTCAGGTCACTGGATCAGTCTTTTCAGGACTTGCTGATCCAACACTCACTTCATATCCATTCCATCCTACCATACAAGGTTTATCCACTGTTTTCTTGGCCACCCTCTTGCTTTCCAGTCTTGAGCGCTAGTCTGAAATGCCTCCCGAACAGGATTCTCTTCATCCATCCTTCATTTGTGCTTATACTGCTCAGATTCCTCTTACAGCTTCTATCTGATATCTCAGACTTTGTCTCACTCATGATGACTTCATCTTGCATGTGGTCCAGCACCATTAGCCCTTGCACTCTCCTCAAATACCTCATATCAATGGCTTCAGGTCTTGTCAAATACTTCTTTGGTTGCCCATGTCTCTGATCTGTTCAGAAGAGCTGTTCTTACCATGATTTTGTATAATTGTCCTTTAGGCATTCTGGTACTTTATCATAAATTATTCTATATATCTTGTGCCAGACCTCCCCAGCACTCCGCAGCTGTGCTTGCAGTTCCCTGTTGATTTCTGCAAGCAAGGCTTCAGAGTGTGCAGGAAGATAAATAACTGTGCCTATGACCAACAAAAACATTATATCGTATCAAAATATTTCAATTCATTTGATTGGCTGGTTGTTGTGCTTATTTCTACAATTAAGCTAAAGAAAGGATGATATACGAGCGTCACATCTCTTGTGCAGTGTACAGATTTTTGGAAGCTCAGTGATATTATTCCTTTACTTAATTGTAAAGAAAGGGCATACTCATGAAGAAGTCTATTTTTTTTTAGCTTGTAAATATAGCGGACCTGAAAGACTATCAGACAGATACAAATATGTACTGTTAATGTGCTATATTAAGATACTCAATACTTTGGTTTTCATTTTAGTTTTATAGTAAGATTATATACTAGATTTTCAATTAAATATTTGATGGAGCCATTTTTCTTGCAAATAAGGGGAGAATAATTAATTAGGAAAAAACAGAGAGCAAATATATTGAACAAATTTAACTAAGATACACGTAATGAGGTAGACATTTCTGTTTAAATTTAGACTTCTGTTGTTTAGAGTATATTCACAAAGCAATAGGATGTCTAAAAGAAGGCTTTTTGTGTCATCTTCCACCAGGATGGATTCAACATGCCAAATTCATTGTGAGGAAGAGAATTCCAAATGCCACAGCAAAAAACAAGTAACTGAGCCATAAGTCAAACTGAGACAGGGGAAGTAATTAAGCGGGTTAGCAAAGTGAGCATTCTGCCTTGGAGGAAATAACATTTCATTTGCATGCAATATATGAGAGATGTTAATTTCTCCGTAAACAGTCATGTTTTCAGCCTTGATAAATTGTCAGCACTAAATGATCACATGGAATAAGTGATTAAATGTATGCAACCTCATTTCAAAAATTTTAATTTAAGTAACTTCCAAATTGCACAAAGTTGATCAAGTTGTAGAGTTCGGAGTAAAAAGTTGTGTCTATTTTTCTTCAAACCCTGCTTCAGCCATTCATTCTCTACTTCTCTCCTCTTGCCTTATGGGATTTGATGTGCATATTCATGGCTCCAGGACATTTTGCCCCCCTTCTAACATACTTTACAAAAAACAATTTTAGCCTGCTATTTCCCATGTTAAGTCATGGGGTAAAATTCTGGCTCCACTGAATTCAGTGGCAAAACCTCCATTGACTTCAATGGAGTCAGGACTCCCCCTCCCTTACCCCCCCAATAGATTCCCAGGGCAGAAGGGACCATTATGATCATCTAGTGTGACCTCCTGTATAACACAGGCCATAGAACTTCCCCAAAATAAATCCTAGAGCACATTTTACAAACACATCCAATCTTGATTTTAAAGTGACCAATGATGGAGAATCCACCATGAGTTTTTGTATGTTGTTCCAATGGCTAATTACACTTACAGTTAAAAATGGGTGCTTTATTTCTAGTCTGAATTTATCTATCCTCAACTTCTAACCATTATGTCAGGTTACACCTTTCTCTGCTAGACTGAAGAGACCATTATTAAACATTTGTTCCATATGTAGATACTTACAGACTAATCAAGTCATCCCTTAGCTTTCTCTTTGTTAAAAGATTGCACTCCTTGAGTCTGTCACTAAGGCATGTTTTCTAATCCTTTAATCATTTTCTTGCCTCTTCCCTGAACCCTCTCCAATTTATTAATATCCTTCTTGAACTATGGACTCCAGATCTGGACACAGTATTCCAGAAGCGATCGCACCAGTGCCAAATACAGAGGTAAAATAACCTTCCTACTCCTGCTCAAGATTCCCCTGTTTATGCATCTAAGGATCTCATTAATCCTTTTGGCTCATGTTCAGCTGATCATCTGCCATGACTCACAGATCTTTTTCAGGCTATGTTTACAATGCACATCACTGGCAGTGGTTTATAGGGTATTTTAACTACAAGCCACAGTGAAAAGCAGGCTGTGCCCACATTGTGGTGTTTAGCTACATGCATCAGTGAAAGGCTCAGGCAAGGGAAGGCAGCTGTAAAAGGATCTGGCACTGGGGAGCACAGCCTTTCCTCACTGCTGGAGTCTTGCACTGGGAAACTAACTGCTAACAATAGCACTGTGGATAAGGGAGACACTGCTTGGGCATGTGTGTGGTGGGCCGGCGGTGTGGGGGGCTTCAATGGATGTACTCTACATGCCACTGTAATCAGCCTTGATAAATTGTCAGCACTAAATGATTAGGATGTGTATGAATACTAATATCACAGGTATTAAATTGTTCTTTTACTAAGGAAAGGTAGAAGTGAGAGAAGGGGGAAGAGGATGGAAATGGTTTTATACCCATGATAGGACCAGTTTGTTCTTAAATTAGGTATAGGTCATAATCATCGCAAGAGGTATGTATGGAAAATATGTGAAGACTTATGTATATATAATAAAAATTATGTTCTCTAGGTCTGCAAGTTAAGACAGGTTACCAAAAAGTGATACACATATTCCAGGGAGGTAAGAAGAGACATTTATCTCACTCTGGCAAATTAAGTGTTGTATGGTTCACAATGGATGCCCATTTACAGTCTGAGCAAAATGTTAATCAATAGATTGTGGAGGTTGCAGGGAAAAAAACTAAAACAGGTGGGGTTATCCTGTTTAGGAGTAAGAATGAATTTTTGAAACTATATCAGGGTTGCAGATGAATCCCCATTTATTCCTTCAGTGTGTGAGGACAAGCCAACAGCAGGGGTATCTTAGGAGAAGGGATGTAGGCCAGCTTGGTTGACAACACTGAGGAAAGGATTTGAGTAAGCTCACTTGTAAGGAGATAGGGGAATGCCCTGTTAAGTTTAGGCTCTAGAAAACACATTATGATTTTGTTTTATGTAACAATTTGTTTCTAGTATTCTCACTATTACTTGAATCTTTGTTCTTTAATAATAAACTGATTCTTGTTTTCACTGTATCTAAGTGCTGGGTGTTAAGCAGAATGGTGATGCTGAGTTGAATCTTGCAAGCTAACATGTACTAGTCCTTTGGGAGCAATGAACCTAAGAATTCTGTGGGCATGCAGTGGAATGGGGCTGAGCACTCCAGAGTGACACTCGGAGGACAGGGGGCGTGGTGTGTGCCTATTGCTAATCTGTACAGAAAGAGTGAGGACTGCAAGGCAGCACTTGTGTTGCCAGAGGCTGGTGGTTTCAGGGAGCAGGCACAGTCAGGACTTCCTCGCACTATGGGTGGGTGGTGGCGAGATGCTTCGCAAGCCTGGGTGCCCTGGAAAAGCATCACAGGACCCCACTATGGTGGG
Organism: Chelonoidis abingdonii; assembly: GCF_003597395.2. Classification (NCBI taxonomy): domain Eukaryota; kingdom Metazoa; phylum Chordata; order Testudines; family Testudinidae; genus Chelonoidis; species Chelonoidis abingdonii. Next base: position 41,905,616 of record NC_133770.1, read on the forward strand.
GTATTTTAACAGGGATTTGCAAATTACTGTAGTGCAATTTTTGAATGGAGATAATGCAAATTTAAATTGTGAAGTTTTACTCTGAAAAAAAAGAAATGAGTAATTCTTTTGGGCACATGGCTAAAATTTTAAGAACTCAAAATAAATAATAATACCACTAGCTCTTATATGGTTGTTCCCACTTTGTAAAATCTACCTAAAATACGAGGGGAACTTCAGGGTTTTCATATACGCTGGCCGCTATGCTAATCTATTCCAAAAATGGACAAGGAGAAAAATCTGGATGGAAGGCCAGTCTGAGTTTTAAGGGATGGATCAATGCCTACTTCTAATATAGCCTAGGAAAACAGGTTGTCAAGAATGGATTTAATTGAAGGATATGAAATTCTAAGTGATGTGGATAATGTCAGCCTTGATTACTAGCCCCACTACAGAAGATAATTGAAAAAGAAGATGTGAGTTGAGTTGAAAGCAAATTTGAGAGTTGGTATCAAAAAGGCTTTTTTAATAGAATGAAAAACTTTGATATCTGGAATGTCTTAAAAGGGGGCTTTTACACCTGAGATTTTTTAAATCTTTGGTGTAAGTGGCCATAACTTTACAGCATTCATGGGTTTTTCGTTATTTTTTGTGTCCATGCTTGCTAATTACTAAATCCATTAGTGTTTCAATATTTTTCACAGTCCATCTTTTGCAGTGAATTCATGATGCAGAATTTGTGACACACACACTTATTTGACAATAGATTTTAAACTTAAAATGTAGAGATTACCACAAGAGACACAGGATTATGACATCACTGCAGGAACAAGGAGGAAGAAAATCTGAGCAGTGTAAAAAGGTGTCCTTTTACGGCCACCATATTCTATAACCTAAGAACCCAATCACCACTCAAAGTTAGTCTATTGCATCAGCTGTTAAAGCATCAAGCAGAGTGATGGAGCTCTGCTAATGAGCACAGAGCACTGACCTCAAAACTTTGCATGTGCAAGCCGGCATTTTCTTCCACAAGATACTACAGGCAGTCCTGCAGGTAGAGTGTCCTTATTCAAACAAGCATCTTCAAGCCTTGTGAAAGAAATACGGAAAGACAAATAAGTAGTCAATTTTGTTCTCCTAAAAAACACATCATTTCTCAAGTTTGCTCCAGTATAAAAGACTGCTAAGAGTTAAAAATTCCAACATACTCATGAAACACATAGGATCTGGGTAATGTAATAAAAAGAGAGAAGGTCTTATATTTATTCATTCCCAACCATACATTCTGGGAGAAATCCTTTGGGGGCATGGAGGGATCAAGGAAGATCCACAATGCAGTATTGTTAAATATGTATGCTGGGGTAGTACTTAAAGGCCACACGTGCAGTTCCTCCTCATTAAACTATAACATTTGTATGAGAGTGCAGCCAGCCACAACTGCTACAATTGAGAGACTATAATAGTGGCTGCAGATCAGCTATCTTCTGCCACATACCTAGGCTATGGTTTAGTGATGGATTTGGTTTCCCTCCAACCAACTCCCACAATCTCCCACAAAAGGGGAATCTGAGTTTTGGGAAGAGGACCAGGATGTAACCCTCCATGCACACCCAACACTCTTCCCAACAGCAACAGTTTTGGATGTGCAAAGGATGTGGGATCAGACAAAGTGCCTTAAGATCTTTTGCATAAAGATGCATTTGCTTTTCATTTCTCAAATTCAAAATGTGTTTGTGATTTTACAACACAGATCGAGTGTGCACGGGGGGGGGGGGGAGAAGAGAGGAGAGGGCTGGCTGTTAAATTCAGCATCTTGTCTATCCTCTCCTTGAAATATTTTTTCCGCCCTAATGACAGTGAAAGGATACCTGCTTGAATTTATCTAAAGGAAAAATATAAGTGATCATAGATGCTATTAAACATAAACAACAATGAAATGTTATTAGAATATAAACAAACCAAATAATCCTAAGACTTGGCAGCCTTTTTTTGGCTGACGTAAAATACCTGATATTAAAATCAGACTCCACATCAAAAAAGTACTCAAGAGAATATTACACATACATAGGGGAACATTTAAGGAAACTATAATTATACAATCTCGTAAACATCTTGATTTGGAAATAAATTTTAACAATCTTATTAGGAGACATTTTGGTCATTTATAATTTGTCTAATAGGAATATTAAGTTTAATTTTACTAATGGATATATGTTAGTTAAATAACAATTGATTATTAAGAGCTATATAGATGCATAGATTAAGAATGGTCTTACAGTTAAGATACTGGACTTGGAAACTTTGAAATGATCATTAATAATAGTATTAATTATTTATTTTGCTGTTTGAGAGAGATCCCTGGGTCTTATACTCCAGTCACTGATTTCTGATACGGCACATCTTGGAATTTCCATATCATATACTGTAGGTCATTTTGTTTTCCCCATCTGTTGGAAGGATAGTCATGTGGACTCGGACTCAGCTGGATTCTGTTCCTGGTTCACCACAATGTGTGTGACCTTGGAAAAACTCACTTAACCTCTCTGCATCTCAATGTGATCCTCTGTTAAATGCAAATAATACATCCATTGGGAGGGTAAATTCATAAATGTTTGAGAGGTTCACTCACTATGGTGAAGAGCACCAGAGGAAAGCCTATTCATAAAATAAATTAAACAATCCTCAATTATCTTTTTAATAATTACTAATGAATCTGGTTTCTGTGGTCACCATTAAAATGCAGTGTTTGAAAGCAAGGTTGTGGCAATGATACACGTCAATACTGTTGGGGCAATTTCTTTTTGTGTGACAGAGCTAAATTTTGCCATGGATGAGTCCAGACGACTCATCTTGAAGTTACTATTTATGACATTTTAACTAGCTATTAAATAGGAAAGAAATGTTTTCCATCTGAAGAGATATTGCAGGCAGGATGGGCTAATAACTATGATTTTCTAGGATACACTGCCTTTAGATTAAGAGTTTTTCTTTTCAGTGTCAGGTTCTCTTACTTATTTAGAACAATGTATGAAGTTCTATTGACTAGGGCTGTTACCAGTATTAGTTACCAGTATTAGTGGCATTTAATTAAACTGCATTGTTGGAGTGCTGAATTTGGGTTTTGGATTCATTTTTTAGACATGTGAAGACTAAGGACATCATAGTAATATATTTATGCAGTTAAACTTACTAACTCTCTAGTAACAAAGGCAAGTTGCTGTGGCCTGCAATACTGAACTCAAAGAGGAAACGGTGTGGTATTATGCCAAAATCCTGAGTTACTGCTGTAAGTATGAGTAGAACTCAATTGCCTACTTATAGGCATGGAATAAGGTGCTCTGAACAAAGAAGAAATTATTAATCAAGATAAGGAAAGTATATGGCCTCTGGCACTTAACTCATACAACAGCCACTTCCACCTCCACCAAAGCTTGCTTTACAAATCACTATAACATAAAATACAAATGAAGATGATGTCTAACTTTCTGTAGAATCCTTGGGCAAAATTCTCTGTTAATTTTGGCAGTCGTAATGTATGCTGGGTTATTATATAGAGTGTGACCCAGTGCTAAATGTGGTTCTTTAAATATCTTGGTGTCAGAGTCCTAAGACAACTTTAAACTCTGAATCAAATCACCAAAAATAAATGCACCTCGTGTCATACACTTAACTTCACATTTAGGGTTTGATCCCGCAAGGTGCTGAACACTCTGGACCTGAGCCAGCAAAGCACTGAGTCACATTCTTCAAATGAAGCAAAAAGTATGAATTGGAGCCATAGTGCTTATCATCTTGCACTATTCAGCTCTAAGGGTCTAATCTGCCCTTGGGTGAGATTGTGAGGCTCACTTGAATTTAACTATCATTGGTTTATGTGTAAGGTGACCAGATAGCAAGTGTAAAAAAATCAAGATGGAGGTGGAGGGTAATAGGTGCCCATATAAGAAAAAGTCCCCAAAATCAGGACTTTCCCTATAAAATCTGGACATCTGGTCACCCTATTTATGCATCAAATTTACTCTAGGCACTTCAAGGAAAGCTGCACAGAACTATCCAAGGGTTTATTAAGAACAGACAGGTGCACCCAGGTTTCCTCTCCTGGAGTCTGATACACACAGGTCTCTAAAATTAACCTAAGCACTAGGTGGAAAACAGCTCAGTTTTAGTTATGTTTATATGAAAAAAGGTAGAGCTCGGTATCTGCTCTTTACAGAGTTTTCCCTGGGAAATTCCTTCTGTTGTCGAGATTTTTGGAAAGCTGTTGAAATGCACACCTTGTATATGAATAAAAATTGTTAATATTCTATTGCTAAATGCTTTTGACCCACTATTCTCTTCCTTTCAAGAGCTGTGAAAAAATAAAACCATGCATATTAAAATGACGGGAAAACCAACCCAGCAAGCCATAGTATACTGTAATCTTTTCAATTAATAATGTCACAGGCAATTGAGCACCATGAAATTAGAAACTTCACAATGTGCTTCTCCACATTTCACAAACAAAAAAAGTAGGACATATAAAAGTGTATTACTTAGAAGTACAGTGATGCTTGAAGCACATGCATTAAGTTTGAGCAACAGTGGTGAAAATGAGATCTGGTTCCGTCTTTATGCAACATGACCTCCTTCATCTAAAACCAAATGAGATAATAAAGTAAGAGAGACAGGATATATTTTCTGCATAAAGAACCATATAATCCTTTATCTTATTTGAATAACAGATTCAGAACATTTTTTTTAACATCCAATTAAATGATGCAGTGAAATATTAATAAATCTGCATATTTAATAATTCTAATACTACATGCTAAATGATATCCATGCTGATTGATAGACTAGTGGTTTACCAAATAACACTAACATGTTTGTTACTTGTGAGGTGGTTGTATCTGGGGATTTTATTATATCTCAATACTGAGATCAGTTCTGCTGTGTATTCTGACCCTGTTGCAGCAACATATTTAAATACATGGTTAGCTATATGCACATGCACAGTTCCACTGAAGGTCTGGCTACTGATGTGCTTGAAGTTAAGTACATGCTAAAGTGTACTTCTGGATCAAGGCTAAAGTGATCAGCACTTTGCAGGCCCATTGTGAGCATGTAGCCAAAACAGGATGATTTCTAAACTCCTCCTGGAACAAAGGTAATGAACAGTAGTGGGGAAGAATTAGACACATTGGTTACAATAAATGAATTTACATCTGAGAGTGTTAATTTTACTAGAAGTGAGATCGAGCCATGCTCTCGTCTCCAAATTTCTACTTCTGTGTCTCTTTCTAAACACATTTGCATTGTATTCATGAATGTCTGGTAAGAAATAAAATGTAAAATGTGAAACTTGATCTGGAAGCAGCCAGCCGTTAAAGCTGTGACTCTCTTTGAAGGGTATGAAGGGGGGTGGAAGATTTATTTATACAAAAGAGTATTCAAGAAACACCACAGAAAAAAAAACAGGTCTTGTGTGCTTCTGCCTATCTATTTAGGACCTGTATGTCCCCACTCCATCACCATATACATTTAAATGTTTGAGAGGCATTTGAATGTTTTCTCCTCACAAGTACCCATTAGTTTTATAACAATGTCTGGCAGACAGAGAGATCAAGTGACTTGCCCTTGGTTGGACAAGAAGGAAATGGTAGAGCTGGGAATAGAATCCAAATGTCCTGAGTCTGTCCATTGCGTTACTCCAAGACCTTTCTTCCTCCCTGTGGCTAAAACAAAATAAACCTTATGAAACATAAGAGATTATTACCAATTTTTAGTATGTTGGGGAAAAAACTGTGACAGTTTGCGGATGTCTCTTTGTACCAGGCTCAGGGTACACTACAAATTTTTGCAACCACAGCTGTCTCAGCTAGGAGTGTGAGAACAATCATATCCCCCAGCTGACAATAGCTATGCCAATAAAAGTCCTTGTAAAGATAAAATCATACCAACAAAATACAGTCCTTTTACCAGTATAGCTTGTGTCATTTGGGGTGGTGGTTTGGCAATAATGGCAAGATAACTCGTTTTGTCAGTATACCCTGCGTCACCACTAGGGGGCTTTGCCAGCATAGCTATGTCAGGATAGCTATCATGGGAAAACATTTGTGATGTAAATAAGCCCCAACTTATCAATTCTAGTTGGATTTTTATGAACTATGTCCTTATGTATTTTGACTGTCTTTGAGTGTGTTCTGCCTCGTACTCCTTGTGCTAAGTAGACAGCCTGTGTATCCATGAATAGGCTGACTGTTGAAGACTATCAGCACCAGAATAGATCTTTCCTGGGGAGAACAAAAGAGTAACTGCAGTTTTCTCCAACTTTTTTGTGGGGGAGGAAGAGGGCAAGGGGAGATAGACAGCACTAGGGTTTGAAGGAATGGAATTTCACAAGAATCAGAAGAAGGCAGTTAGTGCCATAATTTAAAACTTGGGTTATTTTTACACAGCAGATGTAAGGCATAATTCCAGCGTGGTTAGATTCATGTGTTAGCTCTGCTTGAGCTAGTGTGCTAAAAATAGCAACATGGCCATAGCAGCTGTGGCTTTGGTTAGCAGTCCAAGAACAATATCGTCTGACTGCCTAGGAACATACTGAGGCAACTAGCAAGCAACACTGCAGGCAAACCAAGGTAGGATAATCAAAACTAGGTCTTCAACTATGGTTTTTTATTTCAAAAGAGCTGATTTTGGGAAAATAAGGGAATTAGTGTTAGAGACCAAGCCATGAGCAGCCAGGTCTAGAGCTTGAAGCAGAAGCCAGGAAGGAAACATCCAATCCAAAGGTCAGGGCCAGAGTTAGAAACCAGTAGCCATGCTAAGAGTCAGAACCAGGACTAGAAACTAATAGCCAAGCCAAAAGTCAAAGCCAGGATTGGAAACCAGTAGTCAAGAGTCAAAAACCAGGGTCAGGCCTGTAAAGAAGTCAGGATCAGAAACAAGCCGAGGTAGCAGGGGCTGAGCAGGTGCAAGACTGGGAAATAAAGCCAGAATAGGACTAAAGCTAGGCAAGTAGCAGGCCCAGGGAGAATCGGAGCTGTCTGCATGAATGCATTGAGCAGCCAAAGAGCTGCTGCCCCTCCTGTCCAGTCAGGTGGTGTAGTCAATCAGTTAGCCTGCTGCAGGAGAGCTGTGCTTATGAGGTTGCCAGAAGAGAAGTGGATTGAAGAGCTAAAGGACTTCAATGCAGAGGAAGTTTGGAATTTCTTCAAGTCACGTATAAAAATAACCTACCGAAATTTGCAACCCAAGAAAGGGAAAAAACAAAAACAAGGGGGAAAAAACACCACCCTGTGGACAAAGGGTCTATACCCAAGTGGATAAATAACCACCCCAAGGAAGGTTATTAGGAGTAAGCATAGAGCCTAAAGGGAATGGGAAAAGGGATTGGTCGAAAAAATCTTTTGGAAGCTAGAAAACAAAGTGAGAAATGCTAAAAGTCAAATTGAATTAGATCTTTTCAAGGAATTTAAAAGAGGGTTTTATTTAGTTATATGAATAAAAAGAGAATAATAATAATATACAGGAGGTCATATTAGATTATCTAGAGGTGCCTTAAACTCTATGACACGTATGTCTACCCAAGCAAGGCATCACCATTCCCAACTGTTATATAGCCATATCCTCAGAGGGACCCACAGAGATGAAGGAAACTGGGTTGAGGAAGCAAAGGATCGATTTCTTGTTCTGAGGAGAAGCTATGAGGAGTGAGGTACAGGCGAGAGGACATGCAGTCCCGAAAGGACACTGACCCAGATCCTGAAGAACACTCCATAATGGTGATGAAACTGAGGCAGGGATGACCAACAGTTTTGTCTGGATTTGTGTATTTTTTGTGCTATCCAAAGAACAGATTGATTAAAGAGTAAAGTCTCTGTGTTATGTGTGTCAATTATCACATTACCTTGGAGAGGTAAACTGTATCCTAGAGGCCCCACAAGGATGTGCTTAAGCAGCTAGGATATCTGTGGGGCATCAGCACTGGTTCTAGAGGCCTAAGACGTCTGGCTCATGAGGTCCCCTATGAAGGAGTAACAGACTGTGTCCAGGAAGTATACTGGATAGGCCAAGGGGAAAAGAGAAGCCTGGAGCCTACTCAGACTAACTGAAACTTAAAAGTACTTTGGTCAGCATAGTGAGACGCAAACACAGCACCCTGGAGAGCATTCAACTGAGGGCGCTTTATGGGGGCTCTGATGCAGACTAAGTTATCCAACTAATATGTGAAGTTATAAACATAAGCTGAGATCACAACTAAAACTATGTTTTCCTGAGAGTGAGTGGCCAAATCAGTTCCCCAGAGACAAAAGGCAAGCTGATGCCTCACCCAGGTGTAAACAAGGCTGATGGATCATAACCTTCTAAGTGGTCATTCTTTGGCAAGAAATGGGGGCAGGGACAAAAAATTAAAAAATAATAATAAAAAAAACTACATTTTAGAAAAGAAACAGCATGGAGTTTCCTTCCGCACAGACTGTATGTCACCTTGCTCCCAGTTGGAAATGCTTCTCAAGGGAGTAGAGGGGACGGAGGAGGGCACAGAACTATATGAAGAAGGGGCAAACACTCCTTTCTCTCTCTCTGTTTCTGCCCATTGAGTCACTGCACCAGAAGAGACAAAGGAAGCAGCCACTGAACAGGAGAAAGGGTCCTGGCCCAAGAAATTTGGTTAGTAAGGGGAGCAAGTTTAGGATGGGGTGTGTGTTGAGGTCATCCTGCAATATAACTAAGGTTGGTAAGAGTTAAGGTATGGCTGGCTGGCTGCACCACACACAGTCATAGCTAGGAGTGAGTTGCATGCCAGAGACTGTTTGTGAGCAGTCCAGACTGGAGCTACAGCAGCAAAGCAGAGTAAAGGGCACTCCAGGTTAAAGAGTAGGGGTGACATAGCTAATCAGTCTGGATTGTATCCTGGGTATACCATATCTATATTTTACACCAACTGTTATTGGAAATCTAAGTCACAGAAAATTCACACCATCCCCTGGCAAACAAAATCCAAATAGTAGAGACCATTATGTTGAGAGTTTGGTTTTGGCGTTGTATTTTGATAATTTCCAGAGACTGTATTTAAGCTCCTGAAGGTGTTCCTGGCTTTATTGATTTTATTCCGGATGTCCTGGCTTGTTCCACCATCCTGGCTGATGGTGCTGCCCAAGTATGTGAATGTTTCTACACTGGTGAGAACGTAATCCTCTATCCGTCCTGGTGATGGTGAGGCAATATTAAAGGTCATGGTTTCTGTCTTTTGCAGTTGATTTTCAGTCCAATTTGCTGACTGAATGCATTGAGTCTAATTGTTTTTTTTCCCCTTGTATATGGTGTTGGGTATATGATAGGAGAGCAACATCATTTGTCAAATTCAGCAGAAACACAAACACCAAAACAAAACTCAAGATTTATCAGAGCTGCGTACTTTCAACAATACTTTATAGTACAGAATGCTGGGGAATGAGAAAGTCTGACATGTCTAAACTGTCTTCATTCCCTACAATCTGCCTCAGAAAAATCCTCCATATTTTGGCTCAGAACAATCTCAAACCAAGATCTATTGACACAGAGGATCTGAGCACCATCATTGCCAGGAGGCATTGGAGATGGATCGATCATGTGCTTTGGATGGAAACTGATTCCATCACCAGAGTAGCAAGCGAAAATGAGGCCGCCCGAAAACAACATGATGAAGAGCTGTGGAAGCCGAGCTGAAAAAACCTGGGACACAGTTGTGGAACCACTGAAAGACTTGCCAGAAACAGATAGGAGTGGAGGAGCTTCGTCAGTGCCCTAAACACCAGAGGCATAGTAGGAACATGATGATGATGATTTTCTGGAAAAACAGTAGGTATCTCATGGGACAGCCTCTAGTCACATGGGATTTCTCACCTCAATGCCTGTGCCAATAGATTGTTCTTTCTCTGCCTAGGGAGATGAAAAAGACGAAACAGAATATTTCTAAAGGGGACAAGCCACAATTATGTGAAGGCAGAAATAAAGGTACGGTTGAAATGCAGCACTGAATTGCACCTTAGAGCATGTCTATATGGTAAGTTAGTGCATGGCAAGCACAGCAAGGGCATTTCTATGGGGTGACCTCGGGTGCTGCAAGCTGCTTTGTAAACCTGCAGGGCTCTAGTATGCCACTTTCTAACTGGCCCTTTGCACACTAGAAGCTCCATAACTGCATTTTGACCTACCGCTGTTTGAAATAGCAGAAGTTCAAAGTACACTACAGAATCCGAGTGCATGGTAGCAGGGTCCACATGGTGATTTAGTTCATGGTACACCAGAGCTTGCCATGTGCTAACTTGCTGTATAGACAAATCCTTAGATAGATTTACAGTGATTGCTTTTCAATCTTTCCTATTTTGCCTTGGATAACTAACAAACAAACTGTCTTTAGTATTTGCAGAGTTCTAGGTTCTTCAGGAATAATTCAGGAACCCTTGCCTTCAGATACTAAGAAAACACTATTTTGTTATCCAAGGCAAAACTGAAAAGACTTTAAAGAGTAACGACTGTCTAACATGGCTTACCTGGATCAGCTACCAGTGCAGAAAGGAACACAGCTTCACTCTAGAGCCCAAGGAGAGTTTTCAAGCATGGCAGTCGGAAAGACATTTTTACCAATGAAGTATGCAGATTTGCTATAAAGTTCTTGAGAAACAAACAATTAGCATAGATCCTCACAATGCCAGGTTAAAAAAGTCTTTCAGAGATTAACCACTCTTTAATCTGTCCCTGGACAAGACAAGATATGCAGAAGCAGATTATTAGACTGTCTACACTAGCACTTTTGTTGGTTCTCTTATAAGAAATATATGCATTAGCTTATTTCTGTTCTTTCATTTGCCACAGCAAAAAAAAATAATACCATTCGCTTTCATCACCTAATATCATTATGAAGATTTATCTTCTATACATTTCCAAATCAAACAGCCAACTTAACAAGGACTCAATTAAATGAACAATAATTTCTGTCAAGACACATTATTATTTTACAATGTACACCTAAGATGAGGTGAATCTAAAGCAACTCTCTGCAATTTTATCATGACGAATGAAGACAAAGACATTTTATGTGGACCACAAATCATAACTTCTAAAAAGGTTGAAAGCTTATTGCCACTATTACTATTACAGAAAGGCCCTTTTCTCATAATAGTGCATTACATATGGAACTAACATATAAAGTATTGCTGAGCTGAACTGTATTCTTAATTACATCTCACATCGGGGTGTAGAGAGCCCAGATGAGTTCTTAATTTCCTTCCCATTAGGAGTTCTGACTTTCCTGTTGTGACATCACACGATACTGGAAAAGAAGCCTGGCCATCTTGGTTTCTATACTACCATGAACCATCTTCTTCATTCTCTCTTTTAGGATTTGCACAGCTCTCTTCGTGAGGCCATTTGAAGGAGGATTGGTATGGTGCAGTTATGACATGTTCAATGCTCCCCTCCCCATAAATTCCTGAAATACACCACCAATGAACTGAGGACCACTGTCACTCACCACTGTCCCAGGCAACCCAAAACCAGAAAACGTAAGTTGAAGGTGACCAGTTGTAGACTTGGCTGTAAAGGAGGGCATTGTGTGTGCCTCCATCCATTTTGGAATGAGCATCAATTATTAAAAACATTTTCCCTGTAAATGGAGCAGTATAATCTACATGAAGCCTCACCCAGGGTCACTGTGTCCATTCCCATCATACTTTCAGTAGAACATGGTGGCTGGATTGGCAAATCACACGTCTCAATTTCCTGATCCATTCCCAGCCACTACACAACTGCATGCGAGATCCTTCATGTGTACAATGCCAGGATGTATTTCATGTAACAACTTTAGCACCACTTACTGGAGATATAATCACCTGGGACCTAAATAATAAGTAGCCATCCTGAACTTTTAAACACCCTGTCTAGAGTAATGAGGTTGGAGCTCTGTGCTTACCCTCTCTGTCTAGCCATTTGTAACCATTCTCTGCACTCAGGACAATAATTGTCTCTGTCTCTCTTTTCATCTGTGCTGCATCAGAGAAGAGGATAGTACCTCAATAAGGAGGATGTTTCTTTAGGCTGAGGTGTTTTTGGCAAGCTATCCAGTAAAGGAAGTCTACTCAGAATAGTCACGTTACCGAATGCTTTACCAGGTTATAATCAAACTCTTAGTCAAAAGCTGACAAGGTGAAAACCCATCTCTGAATTCTGTCAGATGCGATAGGGAGTACAGATGTGCTCTCAAACTTTTCAGAAGTTTATTTTCTGAATGTACAACAAAATACCTGCCATATTAAGTAAGAATGGAACTTCAAAACCCCCCAAAACCACTGCTAGCCTCTCTCATTCTAGATGGGAATAAACACTCTTCTGAGCTAGTGACCTTAATGTTAGGGTGACTATACATCCCATTTTGGCCAGGACAGACTCCTTTTTAAGCCTTGTTCCAGTTGTCCCAACCTTTTTGGCAAAAGCAGGCATTTGTCCCATTTGCTATTGCCAACATGATCAATTAGCAATAAAAAAACAGGATAAATGCCCACTTTTGTAAAAAAAGTTGGGTGCAGAGGAACGTGTGTGTGTGTGTGTGTGTGTGTATGTATGCATGCATGCAGAGGGGAGAACAGCAATGCTAGCTCCAGCCTCACACAGGGGGTGAACAGCAACTCCAGCCCTGTCTGGGAGACAGCGGGTCAGGGCTCAGGCGAGTGTCTTGAGCTAGCTTTGCAGGGGTGGGGCTCAGGCTAGCCCCATAAGGTCACCATTTTCCCTTGGGGAAATATGGTCACCCTACTTAATGCATAATTGATGGAATGCTTAGATCTGACAGACAACTGGTGGGCTTGTACTTCTCCCCGCCCCATGTATGGTGAGGCATCACAAGACAATACTAGATCTTTCTGGCAATCATATTGGCCTAAAAGGTTTAATTCCTTTAACAATTTCTTTGCTTCTGCAAAAGCTACTTTTTGTTTTTGATCTCACTAGATTTGTATCCCTTTCTGTAACGGTTTGTGTAATAGAGCCAATATGGATGCCAAGCTGGGTAAAAATGTACCATAAAAATTTGGCAGCCCTAGAAAGAATTTCAATTAGGACACTGACTTTGGTGGTGGCAACTCAGTAGAGGCCCATATCGTCTCCTCTAGTGGATATAAGCCAGTTGCAACAATTTTGTGTCTGAGGTAAATGACTTCAGCAACATGAAGAATACACTCAGCCATTCTTATAGTACCCACTCCTAGTTTTGCAAGGGTTCTGACTCAGATTCCCCTGCAAACAGAACCCCAACAGGGTATACATAGATGTGTGGCATGCCTTGGAATACCCTGTCCATCGCCCATGGAAAAATACCCAGAGCTGCTGACACTCCAAATGGGAAGCAGCTGTAATGGGATAACCCATTGGGAGTATAGATAGTTAAAGGGTTTAGATCTATTGTCCAGGGGGATCTGGACGTATACAATACTTAAATTGACTTTTGTGAAAGTTTTTCCCTCCCAAGATAAAATAAAGGTCTTCAGCAGAGGAAAGCAGATATGTATCTAGCTTGCCCACACAGCTGATTCTGACCTTGTAGTCCTTGTATATCCCCACTACTTGATTTCAGCACAAGGACAACAGGAGCAGCCCAGTCTGAGAATTGGGCAGGCTCAATAATACTAGCTGCCTGTAACCAGTCCAGTTCTTGATCTTCCTTATTGCACATGGCATAGGGTAACAGCCTTGGCTTAACATCTGGATCCAGTAAATTCTGCTAGTGGCCCCTTTTGGATTACCTAGACCCTTGCTGAACAGCTCAGTGTTTTTCAGAACACTAGTATATGGACATGGTTGATGTTTGCCCAGTTAAGTTTTAATAACTTTAACTAGTTTCATCCCATGGCACTGGGGTCTTCCTCCTTCACTACTACTAAAGGTAAGTAAAGCTTCTAGTGCTGGTATCCCACCACCACATTGACTGTACTTCTCACAGGAACTTATTCTCTTGTGTGTACACACACACACACACACACCACCACCACCACCACCACCACCACCACCTTCGCTACTCCCAGTTGTGGTGTACTGTCCCTTGGCCACCACTGGTGATAAGTAACCTTACTGACTGACACAGGAGCTTTTCTGTCCATATCTCCATGGTTATTCTTTGTCCATTAGTTGTAACGTCTGCTCACAGTGGCGTCTCTTTTGGCTTCTGCTAGTAATATTAAACATTGTATACAAAGAGTCCTCAGCTTCTGGCTCCTCTTCCTCCTTGGAAATAGGATGAAGCTCTTTCATGTGACTCACATTTCCCTTCTATGTGTCAGTTTTTTACATCACACTTTTGCAGTGTGACCTTGTACTTCATATCTTTGTATTGGCAGGAGATTTGGTTATGTTTCTCCCCCTCCCCCCCAGGTACCTCTGTTTTCTTAAAAATTCATTTGCTTTGTGTGGAATGCTGGACAATTTGTACATGGTCCTCACAACTGTTTGCTTATGTGCTGCATAGTGCCTCCCTGTAAATCCAAATCATGCTATGCAGCTGCTTTCATGCCTTGTGCAATTTCCAAAGCTTTTTAAAATCTAAGGTGGACTCTGCCAATTGACATCTCTGAATTCTTTCATCACTGATATCACACACAATGCATCTCCAAAACCATAGTGCTCTGGCAAAGGACACAGCTCTGCTACAAATACTGTCACTGCCATTACAGATTGGCAGGAGAACCTGTTCAATTTAAAATGCTGCACAATCTCTGATGTGCATGACAGCTTTCACCAGCTCAAAGGACTTGGCACTGGGCTTTTCCACTGCCACCAAACTTCTAGTTAAACTATACATTTTTACTCTACAAATACTCAATAAAAGGACATGTTTGTTATCACCCTCTATAACATTTGTAGTCAAGTACTGGGAGAGTCTGCATCTTGAATCCAGACCTACTGCTCTGCATCATTTTACCATATGCAGCCTTTTTTCTTTGTCAGAAGAAAGGCTGACACTTACATAGTGTGTAGAACTTTCTGGTTGTTTTCAGTTTATCCTCATCTCCAGTGTAATATTTGGAGACCCAAAACAGATTAGAACTGAAAAAGGAGACTTTTACTCTGGTACAGCTTCACAAAGACACTAATCAGCTTCCAGGGTGGAAAATTTTCCCCCTGACGTACTGGAGCATGCTCAGCACGGTATTAGGGCTCTTAACAGTAAATAGCTATTCTCGCATTGGGCACCAGGTGGCAATAAGCCTAACAAAAATACCTACAACATTATTAGAAAAGAACCTGTCCCCAAGTATGGTTCACAACTTGGGTCCCCCAAAAATTTAATGGATGCCATGCACTACCTTGGGTAAAAAGTGACCAATTGAGGCCATTTTGGCATGCACCACAGCAACAATCTGATCTATAGATCTGCGCAAAAACCCCATCTAGAAACTTTTTGAAAAACTGCTATTTTGGGGGAGAGGCAGTGGTTTCCCCAGGAATTGAAATGGGAGGGGGTCAAATTTACAAGGGGGGGTGTCAGGACCAATGAGATATATAAAAGAGATATCAATAAAGTAAATGTTTTGTTAGGATGATGCAAATTTAACATAAGAATAATGCAAGTTACACCAAAATGCATAACAGGTCTAGATTTCTAAAAATATATAATTAAAAAAAAATTAATTTAAATTGACTTTTGAAAAGTAAGCCATCATGGGATAAGAGAGAAGTCTTCTCATGGATCAGTAACTGGTTAAAAGATCGGAAACAAAGGGTAGGAATAAATTATCAGTTTTCAAAATGGAGAGAGATAAACAGTGGTATCCTTGAGGGGTCAGTACTGGGAGCAGCACTGTTCAGCATATTCATCTGGAAAAATGGGTAAACAGTGAGGTGGCAAAATTTGCAGATGATACAAAACTATTCAAGATAGTTAAGTCCCAGGCAGACTGTGAAAAGTTACAAAGGGATCTCACAAAACTGGGTCACTGGGCAACAAAATAGCAAACGAAATTCAATGTTGATAAATGCAAAGTAATGCACATGGGAAAGCAATCTCAACTATACATACAAAATGATGGCATCTGAATTAGCTGTTAAACACGCAGAAATAGAGATTCTTGAGTTCAATTGTGTAGTTGCTCTTGACAAATATCACCTCAATGCGCAGACGGCATTCAAAATAAGCTACTACAGATGGTTGGGATCATTAGTAAAGGGATAGATTAATAAGAGCAGAAAGTATCATATGCCTCTGTATAAATCTAAATGGTATTGTGTACACTGTAATTGAATAAAGTCGTGCAGAATAATTTGGGTACCCATCCAATAAGAGAGATATGGAAATTGTGAGAAAGGTGGCACACGAGTTGTGTTGCACTTCACAGCAATGAATCAATGGGTATGCAAAGGAGGCAGAGAATTAAAATGTAATTGGCGAATTTTTCACTTAGACAAATAGGTGTATTAAGGGGTATTTGCCAGAGGATCTATAAAATCTTTTGACTGGTTGGGCGACAGAAGTCAATAATGGAAATTGTTATTAAATGCGGCGTGGTCAATACAACACGCGAACTGGATCGTTCATCCCAATTAATTAATAGGGCAGCAGGTTTAAAATAACTACAAGAGGTATTCTTCCACACCTATTAAAGATCATTGCCTCAGGGGAACTCTTTGCCAGGGATGGTGTTGAGACCCCAAGCTATATAACAGGATAAAAAAAAAGATAATTCCTGGCCCCAGAGAATAAGAAGTCCATCAGTGTCTTTAGCCAAGGTGATGAGGAGGTGGGAACACCATGTTGATTGGCTTACCTTAGTCTGTTTGCAGAAGTGGGAGATGTGGCAACAGGAGAATGGTCAGGTTGCTGTTGTACTGGGTCTTGTTACATTTCCGCCTACTTGAAGTCACCGTGGGTTGTACGTGTACTGTTAGATGGACTAGAGATATGCGATATGGGGCCTTTGGTCGTGAACCCCCAGTATGGTATCTTATTTAGTGTAAAATTAACTCAGGTATACATAAATATCAATGTTTAGTACAGAAGACTCGCCCTAATGAGCCTCTCGGAGCTAAAGCACAAATGTGATGATAACACCCTGCAAATAACTGATTTAACAATTCCTCGCATCTATTCTAGGAACAATATTTAGGTTAAGTTTCTCATTCCAGCACAAATTCTTGCATTCTAGGAGCAAAGTGACTAAAGAAAGTAGTCCAACAGAGTACAAGTGGGTATCTTAGTTCTTAAACGTTGCCCCCTCCTTTTTGCCTCCACCGCACCCTGCTGGCACGGTGTTGTCTATGTTCAGTGGGAAGTACTCAAGTTCAGAGGTGCTTTTCACAAGTGGGTCTCACATTCCCACGTGAACGAAGGCACCTGTAGCTTGTTCTACGTAGTCACTATTCGCTTGGCAGTATGTTGTTTGTTGCTGCCACCGATTCAGTTCCATCGCTCGTGTGCCAAAGTGGCCTGTGCAGTCACTTACTGCTGACCACCTGCGACGTGTGACCTCTGCGAATTGCTCTCTTCCGAGGTGTCCATTCAGCATAATCAGTGATTTCAGATGAGGCTATCGATGTGGGAACCTCGCATCCCTGGCTAGTGTCTGTCTGGGCTTCTCTTACTAGCAAAACACCTTGATACCCACAGGAACCTTTGCCCACACAGGACGTAGCACGTAGCACTGGTTTGTCAGTGATTTTCAGCTGCAAGTGCCTCCTTAACAGAATAACCACTATCTATGGAGCCTGATCGCTTCCTTCTGTCTATCTAAACAGGGAGAGCTGGCAGAGTTCTCCAGCCCTCCTCTCCATGATGCCTTCAAATATGATCGACTAGTTACAGTCTTACTGCCCTTTATCATACAATAAGACACATTTTCCATCCCTATTTCCCCACATTCAAGTGGTTTGAACCCACCCAGCCAAATCTATCACTTGGACAACACGCTCTGTTTGCTGGATACCTAGGTAGATTAGGTGTGAATGTAATATAATAATCTGGCCTGAAGCCTTTCCCACGCCCAGCTCATCACTAGCTGTCAGGGAAGCTCATTTAGACTTTGTTTATCAGAATCATCATTTGAAATTATTAGGTTGGCCAAATCTGACAAATGAATGCACTGACATCATAAAAAAAACAGCCGATAAGAAAGCAAGGAAGCGAGTCTCTGTTAACTTATTTCAAATCTATTATCATTTCAGATAAAATGGTTCAATACACTGTATAAGCTTTTAAAGTGTGTATAATGTTTCAGTTTAAATTCACGATTTCAACACAGTCACTAAATTGTATGTACTAGCTCACAAAAACTAGGAGGGGTGTTGGGAATTCAGGGGGGTGTGGGAAATCACTGGGGGAGAGCTATATCATAGAATACAGGGTGGAAGGGACCTCAGGAGGTCATCTAGTTTCAAGTCCCTGTTCAAAGCAGGACCAATCCCTAACTATTATCCTATCCAGGTATCAGAGGGGTAGCCGTGTTAGTCTGAATCTGTAAAGCGCAGAGAAATCTGTGGCACCTTATAGACTAACAAATGTTGGATCATGAGCTTTCGTGGTGAATACCACTTCGTCAGATAAATGTAGTGGAATTTCCAGGGCAGGAATATAATGCTATGCTGACCTTAAAAAACTCTCAGGAAGGATATCCACCACCTCCTAGTAACGTTCCAGTGCTTCATCACCCTCCTAGTGAAAAAGTTTTCCTAATATCCATCCTAAACTTCCCCACTGCAACTTGAGATCATTACTCGCTTGTTCTTATCTGGTTGATAGATGACGAACAGCAGCACTTGATCCATCTCTTTGACCCCTTCAGGTAGTCGAAAGCAGCTATCAAATTCCCTCATTTTCTTTCTCGACTAATATCCCAGTTCCTCAGCTTCATATCAATGCTCAGCCCTCAATCTTTTTGTTGCCCTCCATGACTCTTTCCAATTTTTCAACCTCTTCTTGTAGAGTGGGCTCCAAAACTGGTACTCAGATGAGGCCTCACATGCCAATAAGAGGAGAATGATTACGTCCCTTGATCTGCTGGCAATGCCCTACTTACACAGCCCAAATGCTGTTAGCCTTTTGTTAACAAGGGCACACTACTGACTCATAACCAGCTTCTCCTCACTGTAACCATAAGGTCCTTTTCTGCAGAACTGCTGCCTAGCCACTCGGTCCCTAATCTGTAGTGGTGGATGGGATTCTTCCATCCTAAGTGCAAGACTCTGCACTGTCCTTGTTGAACTCATCAGATTTTTTTTTGGCCCAATCCTCTAATTTGTCTAGGTTTCACTGTACCCTATCTCTAGCCTCCAGCATATCTACCACCTCCCAGTTTGTTTGTCATCTGCAAACTGCTGAAGGTGCAGTCCACGCCATCCTCCAGATCAATAATGAAGATATTGAACAAAACTGGCCCCAGGACCAACCCTTGGGACACTCTGCTTTATATCGGCTGCCAACTAGACATGGAGCCCTTGATCACTACCCAATTGAGCCAGATGATCTAGCCAGCTTTCTATCCACTTAAGAGTCCATTCATCCAGCTCATACTTCTTTAACTTGCTGGCAGAATACTGTGGGAAACCATATCAAAAGCTTTGCTAAGTCAGAATAACACTGCTTTCCCCTCATCCACAGAGCCAGTTATAGCATCATAGAAGGCAATTAGATTAGGCAGGAATATCTCTGGAATACCTTGCTCAAATGGTCCAAACATGGGTCACTAACGCTACTCTGTACTCCCATAAACCATGAAAAATCTCAAGAAAATCTGTGAAAGCATTCCAATTTTATAATATGTGGAAGTGCCAACCTTCAAACAGGAAGGATAGAGGATGATGGAGGGAAAGGACATTTCAATTAGGAAAAACTATTTCATTAGGAAGGTGGTGAAGCACTGGAATGGGTTACCTAGGAAGGTGGTAGAATCTCCAACCTTACAGGTTAAGGCCCGGCTTGATAAAGCCTTGGCTGGGATGATTTAATTCAGGTTGGTTCTGCTTTGAGCAGGGGGTTGGACTAGATGACCTCCTGAGGACTCTTCCAATCCTATTCTTCTATGATCTGCATCATAGAAGGCTCTAAGAGATGTGAAGTGGACCATTTGCCTCAGTGTAATATTCTCAGATGAATGAAAACACCCCATGGAGAGGAATTCAGCCTAAAACAATAGCCCTGAGGTCTGGGAAAGCTCCATTCCTCTAAGGGCACGTCTTCACTGGCAACATTAAAATGCTGCCGCAGCAGCACTTTAACATGGCTTGTGTAGGCTGTGTCTACACTGCCACTTTCAGCACTAAAACATTTGTTGTTCAGGGGTGTGAAAAAAACACCCCTGAGTGACAAAAGTTTCAGAGCTGAAAAGTGCCAGTATATACAGCGATAAAGATACCAATGCTCATTAGGAGTGGTTTGGTTTTGTTTTTTAAATTGTCAGGGGAGAGCTCTCCCCCGCAATAAAGCGTGTCTACACTGCCCACGTCACAGCGCTGCCGCAGCCATGCTGTAACGTGGATAGTGTAGACATACCCTGTAGTACCAGGAGAGAGCTCTCCCAGTGCTCTAAAAATGGGACTGGCACTTTACAGCGCTGAAACTTGCAGTGCTCAGAGGGGTGTGTTTTCACACCATGAGTGAGAAAGTTGCAGCACTGTAAATTGCCAGTGTAGACAAGACCTTAGTGAGTGTTCCCATGCCACTCCTGAGTGCTTTAGAGCCTGTGACATGCATGAAGTATGCCTGACCTTGTCTGCTCCCCAGGGAGGCAGGACTTCTCCAGAACCTTGTTCATGGGAAGAGAGTAGGGAGGCAGGGTCCAAGTCCTGTAGATGATCATGAGTGCCCGAGATCCTGGAACACACAGGGAGCAGTAAGAACAGCTTAGGCTCCCCAAGAGGGGCAAAGCCCCCATTCCCCAGCTCATCTAAGGGGGGCAAAGGTGGGGGCTCAAAGCCCCCTAAAGAAACAAGATTCCCCCAGATCTGGGCTCACACATGGGATGTGGACAATATGGGGCTGACAAGTGTCTCTGGCCCCTATTCTCCTCCAGTCTCTCTACCACTCACCCCACATGCCTCTGTGCACTGTCCCACACCTCCCCTTCTCCTAACTTACCCCCATATATTTACCCTCCCCTACTACACATTGCCATTTATCCCTCTCTCCATGACCCCTCCCTTCCCCTCACTGCTGCCCCAAACCCCACTCTCCCTATCCCCCACTCCTGTGCTCCCTAATGCCCCTCCCCTCCCAGGAAGCATTCACATGTCTATTTGCCCCCCAAAACACTGATTACTTTCTCTCCAAAATAAAACCGCCATCCACGTCTCTGAAAATTATAGCAACCTCCAGTCACTCAGTCCAAAATGTCTTGTGTGTTAGGTAGGGGCCTATCATTAATTTATCCTTAATTGTGCTAATTGAATTACTGCGGGGGAGGGATAGCTCAGTGGTTTGAGCATTGGCCTGCTAAACCCAGGATTGTGAGTTCAATCCTTACGGGGGGCCACTTAGGGATCTGGGGCAAAATCAGTACTTGGTCCTGCTAGTGAAGGCAGGGGGCTGGACTCAATGACCCTTTGGGGTCTCTTCCAATTCTAGGAGATAAGTATTTTCTCCATTTAAAAAAAAAAAAAAGGGATGAGATTGTAGCCACCAATTTCAATGAAGTCTGTGCTTCATACAGTCATTAGTACCTCTCAGTTTAAACAGTACAAGGCAGCAGAAAGAAAAAGGCTTTTGACTGAGGAACCCTTCATCCCATTACCCCAAATTTGTACCACTAATGCAATCCTGTGACCCATTACACCAAATTTCAAAGCAAGGGGTAGCTATTCAGATTTTAGAGCACTGACAAAAAGTCAAGCTTTAAAACAGGAATAGAAAACCCCTAGCCATTTTTCTGTATCAGTGCATGTATACTGTAATGAAAGCACATTTCTTAAATACCATTCTCAATCTAAGTCCCCCAAAGATTTAGTGGGTGCCTTGTACTACCTTGTGCAAAATTTGACAGATTGAGACGTCTCTGCCCTATATCACATCAATAGTTTGATCACTAACTCTGTACAAAATCACAAAGACAAAAAAAAAATCCACACAGACAAAAAAAAATGACCTAGAAACTTTTTGAAAAGCGGCTATTTTTTCCAGGGCTTAAATCCTAATCCAAATAATGCCAAACGTGGGTCATTGACCCTAATATACACCCCCCTGAGGCACATCAAATTTCAACAGAATCTAAGCACATCAAGAGGATTTAGCAAGGTCAACTTTCGAACAGAAGTTGTAGGGCAATCTAATCATAGTGCAGCTGCTGCACCACAATAATGGTGGATCCTTGTGCCTGTGTGGAGTGTTATTTAAGTCAACAAGTTGCTTTAGGGACACAAGTGTCTGGATATCGCTGCGGGCTAGGACCTAGTTGCTGACACCTTTTTGTTTCTCTTGTTTAACTGGAGATGAGTCACTGGGAAGAGTGGACCAGCATTTTGAGGTGGAACCAAATATTCTCTCATGTGCTTGGCTGGTTCTTGCTCAATCTAAGTAATCAAATATGTGGGGTTGGGAAGGTCAGATTGACAGTGACGTTGCAGGGTTTTCACCTTCATCTGCAGCCCATGGATGCGGGTCACTTGCCAGGATCATCTGGGTAGATCTTAATCATATGCTGCCACCATTGGGGTCTCAAATACTGGTGTGTCTCAGTCCCTGCTATTCTCTGCATGTGGCACATAATAATCTAATCTCCTGTAGGCTGTAATACTTTGATCCAATTTCAGTCACTGGACTTAGCATGCAGGTGCTGGGAGGTGTTGGTGGCCTGTAATATGTGGATGTCAGACTAGATGAACCAGTGGTCCTTTCTGGCCTTAAACTCTATGACTCTATGGCTAACTGTGACATTATGAGATAAACACATTGAAGAACAGTAACTTTAAGAGACTATTTTATTTTGACTTATGGAGTCAAGGGGTAGCACTGCTGCAATGGTATAACAGAATTCTTTTCCCTTTACCCTAGGAGTCCAGATTTTCAAACTGGACCTGAGCTTTTTAAGTCCTTTGAATGAAGGAGCCAAATTTTCAACAGCACTCAGTACCCAAGAGCTCTTGTTGTTATAAATTATTCAACAACTCACTGTCCCAAGTACTGAAGACTTAAAAAAAATCTGGCCATGTGTTCCTACTCTTCTGTCCTGTTTCACTGACCCCGATGCACCATCATTCTGAAATCTGTATTGCAGAACACAGGGTCACTTAAAAAACACTAGAGACAAGTCTGCCACTTATTTTCATAATCTGGTTTTAGAGCCTGGGAGAGGGACTCATGATTTCGTTTCCAATTCCATTCGCTGAGGAATCTGTATTCTTGTAAACCTATGGGATTTTGTAACCTCACAATCCACAAAAAAGTAAATACAGATGCATATGGTGATGTGAGTGATGTACATTTTGGGGGCAGATAAATGTTGAGGCAAAACCCATGAATGGGCAGGGATGCCCAGAGGATTCAGGGGGCCTGGGGTCTTCAGTGGTGGGTGGCCCCCGCTTCACTGGTAATTCGGCAGCAGGGGGTCCTTCCACCTGGAGCGGAAGGGCCCTCCGCCACCGAAGAAGCTTTGCGGGCCCAGACCCATGAGTTTTCCAGGGCCCCCAGAGCGAGTGAAGGACTCCGCTCCAGGGGCCCCGAAAAACTCTCATGGAGGCCCCTGTGGGGCCCGGGGCAAATTGCCCCACTTCCCCCCCGCCCCCATGGGCGGCCCTGTGAATGAGTACAGAGTGACTCCTATATTTATCATGACATATGTACAAATTTTGCAAAACAAATTACAGACTTAATTATCCACTACATAAAAAGCTTTCCTGCAGTCTCAGCATATTGAGGTCGCACACAATGAGAGCATGGAGAGGTAAATGTTATGAGTAAACAATTATCCTTCGTTGTCAAGATGCAACGTATCCCTCAACAGCAGATTGTCATTCACTGGCAGTGGCTTAATGCCAAAGCCATTACAATATAGGCACTTCTGCCCATTGGCACACACTGACAGTTTAAAATCTGGCACACACTGACAGTTTAAAATCATCAACATTGCTTAAATAGATTTGAACTGGCAGCTGAAATATTCAACCATGTAGTAGCAGTGTCAGTAGATTTTTGGTCATGAGCCTTAATGTGTAGTGCATATAGGAAGCATGACACAAAATAAGTGAATGAAAAAGACATTGTTGCTTAGTTATGCTGTGGACAAGAAGGTCTAATTATTAATTAAAGCTGGGTAATTACTGCAGATAAAGTGTTCCAGGAGCATTCACTTGAATTTAAAAATATATTTGCTTCAATCATATGCAGGCCTCTTTGGGGTTTTCTTTATGCAAACATTCCATAGATAACATTTTTCTCAAAGAAATGCTTATGGAAAATGAAGTTGAAGCTCTGTATTCACACAGGAAGTGGTACATGTATCATATTAATTCAACTGGAGTCAGATGGGCCCATGCTCCCTGGACAGACAGTTACTGATGGGGCACCAGGAAAAAACTCACTTTTGTTTGTTTTAAACCTGCTGCCTATTAATTTCATTTGGTGACCCTTAGTTCTTGTGTTATGAGAAGGAGTAAATATTAATTCCTTATTTACTGGTACTTTCTTCACACATCATGATTTTATAGACCTCAGTCATAGCCCTCAATTAGTCATCTTTTTTCCCCAAGCTGAAAAGTCTCAGTCTTATTAATCTCCCCTCATTCAGAAGCTGTTCCATATGCCTAATCATTTTTCTTGCCCTCCTCTGAACCCTTTCCAATATATCTTTTTTGAAATGGGGTGACCACATCTGCACACAGTATTCAAGATGTGGGCGTACAATGGATTTATATAAAGGCAATATGATATTCAGTTTTATTATCTATCCCTTTCTTAATAATGCCCAACATTCTGTTCACTTTTTTGACTGCCATTGAGTGGATGTTTTCACAGAACTATCCAGAATGACTCCAAGATCTTTCTTGAGTAGTAACAACTGTTTTAGAGCCCATCATTTTATATGTATAGTTGGGATTATGTTTTTCAATGTGCATTACTTTGCATATATCAACTTTGAATTTCATCTGCAATTTCATTGCCTACTCACCTTGTTCTGAGAGATACTTATGTAGCTCTTCACAGTCTGCCTAAGACTTAACGATCTTGCATTGTTTTGTGTCATCTGCACATTTTGCTAACTCACTGTTTACCCCTTTTTCCAGATCATTTATGAGTATGTTGAATAGTACAAGTCCCAGTACAGACCGTTGGGGGCCATCACTATTTACCTATCTCCAGTCTGAAAACTGACCATTTATTCCTACCCTTTGTTTCCAATCTTTTAACCAGCTACTGATCCATGTGAGGGCCTTTCCTCTTATTCCATGACAGCTTACTTAGCTTAAGAGCCTTTGGTGGGGATCTTGTCAAAGGCTTTCTGAAAATCTATTGTTGGCCCCCTCAAAGAATTCTAGTAGATTGGAGAGGTACGATTTCCCTTTACAAAAATCATGTTGACTCTTCCCCAACAAATAATGTTCATCTATGTGTCTGATAATTTATTCTTTACTATAGTTTCAACCAGTTTGCCCAGTACTGAAGTCAGGCTTACTAGCCTGTAATTGCCGGAATCACCACTGGAGCCCTTTTTAAAAATTGGTGTCACATTAGCTATTCTCCAGTCATTTGGTACAGAAGCTGATTTCAATGATAGGTTATAGACTACAGTTAGTAGTATTGAAATTTCACATTTGAGTTCCTTCAGAACTCTTGGATGAATATCATCTGGTCCTGGTGACTTATTACTGTTTGGTTTATCAATTTGTTCCAAAATCTCCTCTAATGATACCTCAATCTGGAAGAGTTCCTCAGATTTGGCACCAAAAAAAGGATCAGGTTTGGGAATCCCTCACATCCCCAGACTGCTGGAAAAAAAAAAAAAAAACATTTAGTTTCACTGCAATGGCTTATTGTCCTTGAGTGCTCCTTTAGCATCTTGATCGTCCAGTGGTCCCACTGGTTGTTTAGCAGGCTTCCTGCTTCTGATGTACTTAAACCATTTTTCACTCTTACTTTGAGTCTTTGGCTAGCTGTTCTTCAAATTCTTTTTTGGCCTTCCTAATTATATTTTTACACTTCATTTGCCAGAGTTTAGGCTCCTTTCTATTTTCCCATGGAATCACTAATTTAACATGACAAGTACAATTTTGTTTTATACCTCTGCAACACACAATGTGTTTGACTTCTACTAATGTGATATAAGCCATCATGTGCCAGCAACACCCCTCTGCAATGTACATTGGCCAAACCGGACAGTCTCTACTTAAAAAAATAAATGGACACAAATCAGACATAAGGAATGGTAACATACAAAAGCCAGTAGGTGAGCACTTCAGTCTCCCTGGACATTCTATAACAGATTTAAAAGTAGCCATAAAGCAACAAAAAAACTTCAAAAAAAACCCCAACAGACTTCAAAGAGAAACTGCAGAGCTACAATCCATTTGCAAATTTAACATCATTAATTTGGCTTGAATAGGGACTGGGAGTGGCTGGCTCACTACAAAAGCAATTTTCCCCTCTCTTGGTATTGACACCTTCTCCTCAATTATTGGAAGTGGACCACATCCACCCTGATTGAATTGGCCCTGTCAACACTGGTTCTCCACTTGAAATGTAACTCCCTTCTCTTCACGTGTCAGTATATTTATGCCTGCATCTGCAATTCTCACTCCATGCATCTGAAAGCTCATGCCCAAATAAATCTGTACTCCTTGTTGCTTTCTTCCACATATAGTGCTGCTCCTCCACCAGCACGACCCGTTTTGTCCTTCCAATACAGTAATACCAGGGTACAAAATGTGTCTCATTGATTATCCTCATTCCACCAAGTTTCTGTGATGCCTGTTATATTAATATCCTCATTTAATACTAGGCACTCTAGATCACCCATATTATTTAGACTTCTAGCATTGGTATACAAGCACTTTAAAGAAAACTTGTAATGGCAGACAGCTAAAAAATGACATGATGTACTTGAATGGGACTTTTCTACATTTGACTGTTTCTCATCAGATCCTACTTGTATCATCTTCCATCTTCTCCTCCTTACTAGGAGGTAGGGGAGGATCTATTAATGGAGATTCCCTAAGGGATATCTCTGTCCAAACCATGTGCTCCTCCACACCTGTTGGCTTTCTCCCAGTTCCCCGCCTCAGTCTTCTACTCTCAAGACTAAACATGACTAGTTTTTAACCTTTCCTCGTACATCAGGTTCTCTAAACCTTTTATCATTTGTTACCCTCCTCTGGACTCTCTCCTTCTTGCTCACATGTTTCTTAAAGGGCAGCAATGAAAACTGGATGCAATTCTGCAGCTGAAGCCTCATCAGTGCCAAGTAGAGCACAACAATTACTTCCCATGTCTTAACAGGAGTGTTGTATGTAATAAACCCCAGAATGATATTAGCCTTTTACACAACTGCATCACCCTGACTCATATTCAATTTGTGATCCACTAACCCTCGGATTCTTTTCAGCAGTACTATTGTGTAGCCAATTATTCCCCATTTTCTAGTTGGTGATTTGATTTTTTTCTTCCTTGTGTAGAACTTTGCACTTAGTGAATTTCATCTTCTTTATTTCATACCCATCCTCCAATTTATCAAGGTAATTTTGAATTCTAATCCTGTCCTCAAAAGTGCTTGCAACCTGTCCCATCCTGCTGTTACTCACAAATTTAATAAAGTATACTCTCCACTCCATTATTCAAGTCATTCATGAAAATGTTGACTAACACAGATCCCGGGGGACCTCACTAGATGCACCTATCCTGTTTGATAGTGAATTACTGATAACTACTCTTTGAGTGCATTTTTCCCAGTCAACTGTGCACCCACCTTATAATTATTTCATCAAGTCCACATTTCCCTAGTTTGCTTATGAGAATGTCATGTGGGATTGTGTCTAAAGCTTTACTAAAATTGAGATTAACACATATACTGCTTTCCCCTACCCACTAGCCCTGTCAACCATGTGTCCAATCACCAAACACAGGTCATACTTTGAATGTTCAAAATCAAATGCTGCCAATAAAAATCCTTTAGTGATTTGTTCAGAGGATGATCCTCATCTCCCCATCCAATTTTTTTTTTGGGGGGGGAGAGTGGGTCCCACAGAGCTTTGTCCTTGACCCCCTCTCCTCTTCTGCCTCTATAATTTGTCTCCAGGTAATCTCGTTTACAAATGCAGCTGTCATCTGTATGCTGACTACTCAGAAATCTACCTTTCTAGCTTACAGCTCCTATTTTTCAAACTAAAATCTCAGACTCTCTCTGACAAAAGCAGAGTTTTTAGTCTTCCTTTCAAACCCTCACTCCTGTCCAAATCATGATGGACGTTACTCAACATTCCCTCTGCCAGGCTGGCCCATAATGTGGGTGTTACCTTTGTCCTGCTCCTTTCCAAATACAGAACAATGGGCTTGTATTATTTGAGGAGGAAGATGTATATTAATAAGGAGGATGTTAAACATTTTTTAAACAGCTGGATCAGATAACTGGCATCCAAGAGTCGTAAAAGAGCAGGCAGAGGTTCTGTGATCAGCTCCTTCATCTGTCAACGTGAGGCAAAGGAGATCTCTGGCCTGCTGTTAAATTCTAATAAATCTTGGAATATCAGGAAAAGTCAAGAAACTGTTAATGTTGTGGCAATATTTATAGACTCCAAGGTCAGAAAGGGCTATTATAATCATTCAGACCAAGTTCTTGTATAACACAGGCCATAGAATTTCCCCAAAATAATTCCTAGAGCATATCTGTTACAAAAGTATCCAATCTTGATTTAGAGTTTGTCAGTGATAGAGAATTCACCATGACCTTTGGTAAATTGCACTAGTGATTAATTATTTTCACTTTATTTCCAGTCTGACTGAAAGTTTGAACTAGACAAATTCAATGGATCATGCTAGACTGAAGAGTCTATTACTACATATTTGTTTCCTATACAGGTCCTTAGATTATAATCGAGTCACTCCTTAACCTTCTTTTTCTTAAGCTAAATATAGTGATACTCTCAAGGAGCTCAGTCTAGGCATGTTTTATAATCCTTTAATCATTCTCAAGGCTCTTCTCTGAACTCTCTCTGATTTCAATATCCTTCCTGAACCGTGGACACTAAAACTGGACATAAAATATTCCAGCAGTGGTCACATCAGTGAGAAATGCAGAGGTTAAATAACCTCTCTACTCCTACTCAAGACTCCAATGTAGGATCACATTAGCCTTTTGGCTTCAGCATCTCACTGGGAGCTCACATTCAGCCGATCATCCACTATGACTCCCATATCTTTTTCAGTGTCACTGCTCCTCAGGAGACCTTACCAATGGGGGATGGATGGCCAACATTCTCTCTTTCTAGATGTATAGATTTAGCCACATTAAAACACATTTTTTTTCCTTGTGCCCAGTTTATAAGACAAACCATATCATTTTGTATCAGTGACCAGTCCTCTTCATTATTTGTCTGCCCCCCCATCCCCAATTGTGTGTCATCTGCAAACTTTATCAGTGATGATTTCATGTTTTTTTTCCCCCCAAGTCATTGATAGAAGTGTCAAATACCTTAGGGTGAAAAACAGATCCCTAAGGGATCCCACTTGAAACACACACCCAGTGATGATTCTATGTTTACAGTTACATTGGGAGACTGATCAATAAGCCAGTTTTTCATCCACTTAACATATGCTATGTTATTTTATATCACTCTGGTTTTTTATCAAAATGTCATGCAGTACCAAGTCAAATGCCAACAGAACTCTAACATCAACTCTTACCTTTAACAAATCTGCAATCTCATGACAAGAAAAAGATATGAAGTCAGTGTGACAAGATCTGTTTTCTGTAAACTCACATTTATTGGCATTAATAACATTACCCTCTTGAATTCTTTATTAACCAAGTCCCATATCAGATGCTCCATTATCTTGCCCAGGACTGATGTCAGATTTCCAGGCCTACAATTACCCAGGTGATCCCATTTTCCCTTTTTAAATATTGGCAAAACATTAGCTTTCTTCCAGTCTTCTGGAACTTCCCCAGTGTTCCAAGACTTTTTGAAAGTCAACATTAATGCTCCAGTGAGCTCCTCAGCCAGCTCTTTTAAGTATTTTTGATACAAGTTATCTGGATATGTTGATTTAAAAATGTCTAACTTCAGTAGCTGCTTTATAAAATCATCTTGAAATATGAAATAGAAAGTTATCATATGATGAGACTAGATCATCTGTTTTCCCCAAATACTGAACAGCAATATTGAACATTTCAGTCTTTTCTGCATTATTATTGAAATTTTTACATCTATCTAATGGACCAATACCATTGCTAGGTTTCTTTTTGTCCCTAATAAACTTTAAAATCTCCTTATTAGCCTTAATTCTACTGGCCAGAGATTTTTCTTTGTGTCCCTTTGCTTCCCTTATCAATTTGTTGTAATATCTAGCTTCTGATTTATAGTCATTTGTATCAACTTCCCCTTTCTTATATTTGTTATATAATTTTATTTATTATAGCTGTCTACACTTCCCTTCTGAACCTTCTTTTTTTTTTTTTTTTTTTTAACACAATCCAGCCTTGATTGTGGCTTTTGGGCACCTAACAAAGTATTCTTTAAAAAAATCCCAATCATTCATTATCATTAAATTCTTCCTCCCAGTTAATATGGTCCATAACTGTTTTCAGCTTTGTGAAATTGGTCCTTTTAAATATACACACACACATATACACACATAGGTCATTTGTAATGTGATAACAGAATAAAGTGATCAAGTCATGATCATGTACAACTAAACTATGATCTACATGAAATTGAATGTTCAATTCCCCCATATTGGATGCAGCACTTTCTAAGTTAAGTCATTGTCCTGTTTTAGTACTGGCAGCATGAGACTTCCAGCATGTCACTCAAATTGAAGTCCCCCATGTTCATGCAGCTTTTTCTCCCTGCATGTTGTAGATAGATATGGAAGGAGCTGGTCATCCTTTTCCCTAGTGTGATTTGGTGGTCTGCGGAAGAAACCAACTCGTTTTGTGCTTTATCTGTTAGGACACTGATCCATAAGCATTCAAGATCATTTTCTTTCAAACTATCAGTGACTCAAACAGCTAAGCCTTTTAAAAAAACAAAAACAACTAAAAAAACCCAAAAAACCAACCAAGAATCTCCTTCCCTTTTTGCACACTGGACCTTCCCAAATAGGTAGGGCCCTACGAAATTCACGGCCATGAAATCAGACCTTGAAATCTGGTCTTCCCCCTGTGAAATCTGTCTTTTGTGTGTGTGCGCACTTTTACCCTATACTATACAGATTTCAGGGGGACAGGAGAGAGAAAAAAAAAATCAGAGTTTCTCAAATTGGGATTCCTGACCTAAAAGGGACAAGGTCCCTCACCAAAGACTCTTATCCCATTACAGTTTTCTTTGCTTAAGACGAAAAGTCATCTCATGGATCAGTAACTGGTTAAAAGATAGGAAACAAAGGGTAGGAATAAATGGTCAGTTTTCAGAATGGAGAGAGGTAAATAGTGATGGCACCCAGGGCTCTGTCCTGGGACCTACACTATTCAATATATTAATAAAGGATCAGTGAGGTGGCAAAATTTACAGATGATACAAAGCTACTCCAGATAGTTAGGTTCAAAGCTGACTGCAAAAAGTTACAAAGGGATTTCACAAAACTGAGTGACTGGGCAACAAAATGGCAGATGAAATTCAGTGTTGATAAATGCAAAGTAATGCACATTGGAAACATATCCCAACTATACATTATAAAATGATGGGGTCTAAGTTAGCTGTTCACTCAGTAAAGATCTTAGAGTCATTGTGGACAGTTCTCTGAAAACATCACTCAATGTGCAGCAGCAGTCAAAAAAAAGCAACAGACTTGGAATCATTAAAAATGGCTAGCTAAAAATGGTTAATGGCTATCCTATTCAATTATTCATAAATGATCTGGAGAAAGGGTAACAGTGAGGTGGCAAAGTTTGCAGATGATACTAAACTGCTCAAGATAGAAGACCAAAGCAGATTGTGAAGAACTTCAAAAGATCTCACAAAACTAAGTGATTGGGCAACAAATGGCAAATGAAATTTAATGTGGATAAATGTAAAGTAATGCACATTGAGAAAAATAACCACCAAACTGATATCAACAATATGATGGGGGCTAATTTAGCTACAACAAATCAGGAAAAAGATCTTGGAGTCATTGTGGATAGTTCTCTGAAGATGTCCACGCTGTGTGCAGAGGCGGTCAAAAAAGCAAACAGGATGTTAGGAATCATTAAAAAGGGGATAGAGAATAAGACTGAGAATATATGATTGCCCTTATATAAATCCATGGTACGCCCACAGCTCAAATACTGTGTACAGATGTGGTCTCCTCACCTCAAAAAAGATATTCTAGCACTAGAAAAGGTTCAGAAAAGGGCAACTAAAATGATTAAGGGTTTGGAGATGGTCCCATACGAGGAACGATTAAAGAGGCTAGGACTCTTCAGTTTGGAAAAGAGGAGACTAAGGGGGGATATGATAGAGGTCTATAATATCATGAGTGATGTGGAGAAAGTGGATAAGGAAAAGGTATTTAAATATTCCCATAATACAAGAACTAGGGGTCACCAAATGAAATTAATAGGCAGCAGATTATATAGCCTGGTAATTAGGGCATTCACCTAGCATGTAGAAAACTGCAGTTTAAATCCCTGCTCTAGCTGATTCAGTACAAGGACATCCTCTGAGGTTTAGAAAACCCAGCTTCAAATCACTGCTACAAATCAGCTAGAGCTGAACCTTGGTCCCCACATTAATGGTCAGTGCTCTAACCACAGAATTAGTTAGGGGGTCAGTCTCTCAAAAGATCTAGCTTTTGTTCTAACGTGGAACAAAACCAAATGTTGAAACTTCCATTTTTGGCAAAACAGAATTTGTGTTCCAGCCAACCCTTGTAGTAACAAATTGTCTGCCACAGGGTGGAAGGAAAATCCACCAAAAATGTGTCAAATAATGAAAACATACAATTATTAACTGTAGGCAGTGAATTATTTGCTTCACTCCACTGTGAATGCAAGCACTGTTGGACAGAATTAGCAGGTACACTGCAAATATAGCATTAAGTAGAGACACAATATCAGCAAAACTAATATGAGAAAAAGAGCTCCACTCTACTGGAGAAGGAACTGAAGTGGAAGCAATTATCCTCAGCAACTGTCACAGCACAGCTTTGCACTTCCTACTCAGTGACTTTGGGGAATGGACTAGGGAGGGAAAGTGAGAGGTTTAATGTCTCTGGACTTCTCTGGAATTTTAAGACAATAGTATCTATAAGGACTTTTGGAAGTTTCATTGTCAGGTGCATGGCTCATTACTCAGGTGTCTTAGCTACAGGTCAGCACAAATGCAAGACTTGCACACACACAAAAAGTCTGAATGTTGACAAGGTAGATAACCATGATATGACAGTAGTTTGGGGGGCCATCAGAATAAACAGGGTAATCTAAGAAAAGAACCTGGAGTGATGCAGTCCTAAAGGAATTATTTTGTCCCATTAACTAGTATCCCATTCCCTCTGCTTTAATTACCTGGCAGCCAGCTTAAAAACAAAAGTAGTTTCAACCCTCAGCCTGAAAGAGGGAACCCCACCTATGATGGGGTGGGCTACTCACTGCTGGACGGTGCCACCTCCTGGTGGTTTGGGGAATTAGCTCTGCAAGGCAGACAGCCCTTCCTGCGGTTGCACTCTGCCTCTCTCTCAGTGTGCAGCCCCTTCTCACTGCAGGAACTGCTGCTGCCTCTTCATGAGTTAGGCATCCAGCCAGGTCACTCAGTGGTTTGCCTTTCCAAGGTAATCTTTCAAAGTCTCTTTCCAGAAGCAGCATCAGGTAGTTCTCAGGCCCACTGCCCTGGCAATGTCACTCTAGCAGTGACTCTTTAGGGTTTCCAACCTTCCAGAATTGCCCTGGAGTCTCCAGGAATTAAAGATTGATCTTCAATTAAAGATTATGTCATTTGATAAAATCTCCAGGAATACATCCAACTAAAATTTGCAACCCTAGTAGTCTTTATTTCCACTGCCTTTAACGTCACCCCTCTGCAAAAGGCGAACCCCGGGCCACCCTCTACTCTGGGTTCCAGTCCAAGGCCTGGCAGTAAACAGTTACAGTCTGTATCTACCCCATCCTTACTGCTCTTACCACCCTTCTTCTCCCCTTCTTTTTCAGTTATCTCAGGGAGCGAGACTGCAGGCTTCCTCCCTGCTGCTCCTCTACACTATTTCTAGCCTTCTGGCTTTACAGATGCTCCCTCCTACTCCCTTACAGGTGAGCTTCTTTCTAATCAAGGCTCTCTACACAGCCTAAATCTCCCTTGTTTGCCACTTAATTGGTGGATTGTGCCTACCTGGCCTAATTCAGCTCTCTCAGGGCCAGGGCGAGGAATACATCCCATCACACCTCCATTTCTGCAGACATATCCTGGCTCCCATGGAATCACTAATTTAACATGACAAGTATAATTCTGTTTTAAACCTCTATTAAACACAATGTGGAATTTTCTGAGTCACCCAACACTGCGCTCAAACTGGAAGTATATAATGGTTTGAAGTCCAAGGTTTTATTATCCTTGAAGAAACTTCCAGTTCCTGTCAATCACATAAGAGCACATGCAGATGGGGGAAGGGTCAAAGGAAAGAGGCTTTCTGGCTGATGGTGATCTACATCATTTGTGTAAAAGGTATATGTACAAAACATTGATTAATGAACCAGCCTGTCCTCACACGCAGCTTTCAAAATTATTTTAATATCCACATGAGCTGATATGGCATAAACGGAGAGTGCTATTTATTGACTTTTTTTGTTCAGCATAAACATGCATTTGCCTTTATCATCAGAAATGATACCATTACACCGCAGACTAGTCTCCAAAATGGCATAATGAAAATCTATGCTACTTCATCTCAATGGGCCAGATACTACTCCCGGTCACACTGGCACAAATCTGGAATAATCCCATTAATGAAGTTACTGTGGATTTATACCACTGCAGTCCAAAGTCTAACTTTAGTACCAGTCATATAATTCCTTGCTGGAGCATATGAAAGTTCAAGACTCTTCAAGAAGAAAATTGACTTCTTGTCAATGTATTTCATTAATATCCCAGCAAGTCAGACTCTGAGACACACTATGTTGCATTCAAAGAAAACATTTTCAGTTTGTTTAGATAACATGTTATTCAGTTTGATATTGAGGATGTAGCCCTCCTGCCCTGAGCCCCCCTCTACACTCTACACCCCCTGCCCTGAGCCTCCTCCTGCACCCCAACCCCCTTCCCTGAGCCCCCTCCTGCACCCCTCCTGCAACCCAACCCCTTGCTCTGAGCCCCTTCCTGAATACCACACCCTATCCCACACCCACACTCCCTCCCGCACCCCAACCCTCTGCCCCAGCCCTACATTCATGGCCCTGCATACATTTGTCAGACAGCTTCCCATCTGTCTATACACATTTTGTCCTGATCTAGGCAGATAAATGGTGTTCTGTTGTGCACTCTACAATACTGGCTGCATCTTAGAAAAGGAAATGAACTTGTATTAGTTTACCTAGTTTATGAACAAGCTCCATTTTCTCTTTCTTCTTTCTAACGTATATTTGCATTGGCCATCTTTAACGAACTCCTCTTTTCTGCCTCTTAGGGTATGTCTACACTGCAACTAAAAACCTATGGCTGCCCCATGCCAGTTGACTTGGGCTAAGGGCTGTTTAACTGCAGTATAGCTATTTGGGCTGAAGTCCAAGCTCTGGGACTCTCCCAGCTTACAGAGACCTGGAGCCTGGGCTCCAGCCCAAGCCCAATTGTCTACACTGCAGTTAAACAGCCTCTTAACCTGAGCCCCGTGAGCCAGCGTCAGTTGGCATGGGGCAGCCACAGGGTTTTTAATTGCAGTGTAGATGTACACTTACGTATGTCTACCCAGGGGCGGGAGGAACCCTGTGCCTGCAGGTCTGAGACCCTGGGTGAACTAACTCGGGCTTTTGGGGTTTGCGGTCTGGGTCTAAAAACAGTGTAGATGTTTGGGTTTGGGCTGGAGCCCAGGCTTTGAAACACAGCAAGAAGGGGACCCAGGCTCTGAGACTTGCTGATGCAGGGTTTGGTTTGGTTTTTGCTGTACAGACATACCTTTACTCTGAAACAGTTCTGCCACCTGAAGACCAAAGGAATGTGGTGGACTCACATCTGCTGCAGCACTACTTACAGAAAGTCACCATTTGTTTTCCGTGGGTTACCACCTGTGGCCTTTATAGAAACAAAAATGTCATGCTATTTTACGTGCCTTCTATCAAAGTTTCAAAAGCCATGCAATAATTAAAGTAATTAATGCTTTGCATGTCTATAGGGCCTTCAATCACAGCTCTTAGAGCTTTGCAAGCATTAAATTCAGATTTGCACCACGACTGGGAAGTAGATGAAGGGTAGATCACTCACCACTGCAGTGCTGCCCCTAGACAGTAGTTGTTCACAATGATACACACAGAAAGTAAAGAAGAATCTCATATCCAATTCAAACTGCAGAGGGAATTTAGGGAGGCAGAATGCAATTATCTAAAATGGAACTGGCTGGGATGGCAAGGCTATACCCTAGGAGCTTCACTGATTGTAGTGAGCTCTGTGAAGTAGAAGAAATTGGACTCAGATTTAGTAAAATCAAAGAGAATCCTCATTCAGGATTCAGGACACACAAACACTAGCTTTCCCTGACTCTAGCTTACACATGGAGGACCACACCCTGTCTTGGGGATGGTATTTGTTTTTTAATAGCCTGCATCACTGTAGTATCGAAATGTTTGCCAAGCAATTCCACAGCATCACCACACAGAATCTTCTTAACAGCTAGTCTACATTAAGCAATCACAGAGTAGACTAGTGAATATATACCACTTTGCTACCAAATCTGAAAGATGCCGCTTCCAGGGCAGTGTCCAATAAGATGATTCTGAGCATTGGTCAGTTCTAATTCAGAGGAAAAAGTGCCACAGAGGAGCTCAACATCATGACTTTATGCTCAGTTTTAGCAGGATTAGATTTTTATCATTAAATATCAATTTCCCAATACACACACACACACACAAACTGATGAAAAAATATTTCCATTGATAATAATCAAAGTTTACAGTTAGGCAAAGTAAGAAAAATGCTTCTTGGAAACTTATTAGAATCAAAATCCAGTGATTTAGACTTTTGAATGAGGTTTCTTACAAATGGACTAGCAAATGAACAGTAAAAAAAACAGATATGATTTGCTGATTTAACGATACTTGCTCTTTGTATATTTTGACATGGGATGTTGACAATTTGTGTTTTAACGATTTAGAAAGCTTTAACTTTTTCAGTCTCCCTGTCTACTGTTATTAAATAATTTTCTGACACCTGCTCTGCCCCCAATTTCCCAAAACTGGAAAAATCCAAATAGACAAAAATTGTTTAAAACTCATAATTTAATGCAACTGTGAATTTAAATAAATAAAAACCTAAAAAAAGTGCTCAAATAAACATTGACGTTATCCATCAAATTTTGCCAAACCTGTTACTGCAGTCTCTAGGTATCCCTTGCGATCTCCAATCCAGATATTAACCTAGGGTTTCTCAAACAGGGTTTGCCACTTGTGTAGGGAAAGCCCCTGGCATGCTGGGCCGGTGTTTACCGGCCGATCACGGCTCCCACTGGCCGCAGCTCCCTGCTCCGGGCCAATGGGAGCTGCTGGAAGAAGCAGCCAGTAAGTCCCTCGTCCTGTGCCACTTCCAGCAGCTCCCATTGGCCCGGAGCAGTGAAGCGCAGCCAGTGGGAGCTGCAATTGGCTGGACCTGCAGACGGTGCAGGTAAACACACCTGCCTGGCCTGGCCTGGCCCGCCAGGGGCCTTCCCTACACAAGCAGCGACCCCTGTCTGAGAAATCCTGTATTAACCCAACCTTTCCTAGCTTGTGAAATCTGATGGGTCAAAGCACAAAGTGCTTTCGCTGCAGGTCATAGCTCCCCTCTATGAGGTAGTCAATACTCTTTATTTTGCCCTGTAGCAACATCTGATGTAGAAGCATAGATCCTGGTAGATTATCCAGAAAAGTAACTTTCAAATTTTTATTATAACATTCATTATTCAAGCTCTGGTGTTTTTCATAATTAAATGTAGATGTCATGTAATATTATAGCCAATTTTCTGCATTAGTTTCATCCACAATTTCTCATAGTAGAAAATGAGAAGAAAAAGCCCATGAACACAGAAACAATGATTGCAACATTTTCTGGTTCTCTTTTATATTCTGACTACCTCCAAAGGAAGTATCCAACATGAAATATCAGAGCAAAGGCCATTCCCTTCAAAATTCTTGAGCTAAATCTTGGGGGGAGGGATAGCTCAGTGGTTTGAGCATTGGCCTCCTAAACCCAGGGTTGTGAGCTCCCTCCGTCAGGGTGTCACTTAGGGATCTGGGGCAAAATCAGTACTTGGTCCTGCTAGTGAAGGCAGGGGGCTAGACTTGATGACCCTTCAAGGTCTCTTCCAGTTCTATGAAATAGATATATCTCCATATATATTTAACTGTGACTTGAAGACAACAAGAATTATGCTGCCATGCACTGTGCCAGGGAGTGCTGTGGAAAACATTGTGCCTGAAGCCACTATGATGCCTCCTGCAGCTACCAGTTAAAAAGCCACTGTGCTCTGCCCTCTGCTGTATTTGGCTCTTGTGAAGCCACTGTTGGAGTATTCTGTCCTGTTCTGGTATCCACAATTCTAGAAGGATATTGATAAACTGTAGAGGAGAATCACAAGAATGATTAAAGACAAGTTTTCTAATCCTTTATTGTGATAGACTCCAGAAGCTCAATCTATTTAGTTTAATAAAGAGAAGTTTAAGGGACAGCTTGATTACAGATTATAAGTACCTGCATGGGAAACAAATATTTAATAATAGACTGTTTAATCTATCAGAGAAAAATATAGCATGATCCATTGGCTGGAAGTTGTGGAAGTACAGAAAGAACTGACAGGGATTTGTGGGGGATCTTAATGCATGACAGTCTCTGTTAGCAAGAGTTAGGCTAACTGTAACCCTAATAACGCGAGATTTGTAGAAGCAAGGATTGTGTGAGGCGAGTGGAAAAGAACTGTGTGAAAAGTTGTTTTTCGACCTTGTGTAGATAATACAATATGTAGACTGGCATCTCTTAAGTGAGAAAAACAAGAGATCAGGATGACCTATGTATAAACAAAATGAAGCTGTTGCTTATTATTGTCTGTAACAAAGTTATAAATGTTTGCTGTAATTGTTACCTGTGGAGAGACTCTCTAGGAAGGGAGACCCTATGTCCTAGTGCACTCTCTCCTGTTGTAGCTGCTAAAACAGAATAAAGTATCTGACCTCTGCTGCCACCAAACAAAAAGCGAGAACTGAGTTTTTATCCAACAAGTTGGAAGCTAGAAATTGTTGAGACTGGAATAAAGCGTAGATTTTTCATGGTAAGAGTAATTAACCACTGGAACAATTCTTCGTCACGACAGATTGGACATTTTTATAAAAGACATAGTCTAGGAAAGCAGCAGAGAATCCTGTGGCACCTTATAGGACTAACAGACGTTTTGGAGCGTGAGCTTTCGTGGGTGAATACGTCTGAAGTCTGAAGAAGTGGGTATTCACCCACGGCTCGCCGCCCTTGTTCTGTTGTTATAAGGTGCCACAGGATTCTCTGCTGCTTTTACAGATCCAGACTAACACGGCTACCCCTCTGATAGTCTAGGAATTATTTTGGGGAAGTTCTATGGCCTGTGTTATACAGGAGGGCAGACTAGATAACCATGATGGTCCCTTCTGGCCGTGGAATCTATTAATCAAAAATGTCTGAATACCTTTTGTAAACATGAGTTTGTATTCTCAATTACAGAACACTCGTATTGCTAAAGTGTAATCTAATGGCTTGTCAGATGCAATAAGGAAAAAGGTGCACCGCAGCACATCAACAGCCCAAGGTGTTTAGCAGCACATAAAACTGTTTGGATAAATTATTTCCTTGGATTACATGTTATTTTTAATTGGCATTTTTTGGAATTGGAACTTAATGAACTTTTGATGCACTGGAATATTGATGGTTGCATCTAACGAATAATTATGATGGAGGCTGATTTCATTAGAGGACTATTTTGTATACAGAAAAATAAATTGAGTCAGAACTCAGTCTCAATTTTTTTTTCTTATGAAATTGATCAACACCTACTACATAAAGAAAATCATGGGCCTGGAGTTTAGCCAGGAGGATTAAAAGAGCTTGCTCGTTACTGGTCATGTTTCTTTCTGAAAGGCAGCTTACCACACAGCTAGAAGATATATTCTCTATATCTTGCAAAGAAATACCAAACACTTTCTCAGTCAATAGCAACAGGGCTATCTCTTCCAATTTTGTCTGCATATATAGCTCCAGAAACTCTGCAAAGCACTTAATGAATGTTTCATGTCCCTTTTTGCTTCTGCTCAATGGGGTACATCTCCTTTCATTGGATTTATCATTGGAACAATTCTTAAAACTATGTTTGGTCACATTTCTTTTCAAATTAATCAAGTTTGGAGTAAAGTACAATGAGGATTGAATCTGATCAGTATTGACCTTCGTCTCATCACCAAAACACAAATCCATGAAAGATCAAGAAGGGATGGACAGACAGATTTGTTCTACCTTATGTGATACAGCATGGCCAGAGGGCAGCATGAGAGTGTTAGCAGGGGGCCTTATTCCCTGCCAAGGGAGGAAGGTTTGCTTTAGATTAACTAGAACACCTGTAGCCATTTAGAGCACCTGACTTCATAAATGTGATAAAAAAATCCCTGCTTCAGTCAGACAGGTTGGAGTCTCGAGGAGGAAGGTTTGCATTGGAGCAGAGTGCAGGTGCAGAAGTTGGAGAGGAGAGGGAGGAGAGGAGAGGGGAGATAGAAATAGAATATAGAAATAAGAAAACGAAAGTTTGGAGGCGTTACGGTGCGTGGATTTGAAGTCAAGGACCCAGGAAGGGGCACAGGCTTTGTCTAGAAGGGAGCAAGAAAGCCCTTCACAAGCAGGAAGGGAGAGAGAGGAGAGTAACCCAGGGGAAGGAACCGCTAGTTCCCATGTGGTTCTCAAAGTTAGACTCCAGGACATCACAGTTTGTCAGACACTTCTGTGTTTATTAGCACAGCGCCTGGCTAATACACCCAGTATGTGAGCCCCTACAAGACACCAAACTATCTTTTATACAGAATAATAAGGGCAGGAGTTTAGACAAGGGACAAGAAAGAAAGCAAAGGACAGGAAAAACCACCGCGAGCCAGCATGCATATTCCAGTCCTTACTGTTGGTATCGATCTAAGGCTAATACTTTTCCAATTGCCCTTAAACGGTGCAATTGTTCTATGCTAATGTCTGTGTTCCTGACACCTGGATTGCAACATTCCAACAATTATACTTAAAGGTGCAGACAACTTTTCTTTAATCCATTCTTATTTTTACAATATAATTAATTCTACTTTCACATGGTTCACCACAACCCTCAGGGCCCCTGGGTTGGGACCTGGAGTAGAGGGCGGGCCCAGGTCCCTCCCTCTCCACTCCCCTCCTCCAAGGACACTAGTGGAGTAATTAAGAACCGGTTCAGAGGCAAGCAATAGCGCCCTGAACCTACCCCAGAGAAGAGAAAGCGCGAGACCCAGCAGAACAGTACCGACAATTTGCCACACTTACTATTGTTTACTATTGAAGAAATGCTTCAGGATATGGCCTGCTTAGCACAGTGGGTTGTTGCAAACACCATAACTCCTATCCTCCATCTATGCAATTGCATCTCATATTTTCATGGAACCTCAACATGGCGACTCTACTTTATAAGGTCTATAAGGTTAGAACCTATGTAATAGGAAAGACTTTCAGTATGCTCCACTGAAATAGTAAAAGCACCTTGGCTGATCTGTCATGACAGTCTCACAACATAAAAAGGGTTCTGAAGGATAAATGTAGGACGCTCCCAGTGGAGGGTTTCCTGTTTTGAGACTTAACTCCCTCTGCTAGCATCCAAGATTCCTGGCCTTTAGAGCTAGATCGAGGCATCATTTTGGTCAAAACTCTCCTTGACTATGTTCCTGGTTATTTATTAGGGTTGGTTGGGACAGTAGAGGGGATGGACATAAGATTGCCCTTACTGCCTACATACTGAAATGGGTCTTCAAAATTCCTTGCTGGACTAGGAAGAGAGAGACCAAGTTTAGCTTTCGATCTCTGAACAGCTATGTGGCAGTAGCCTGCCCATCATTTGGAAGCAATCACCATGACCCCTGACACCCTTTTCTTTATTAAGATATGAAGGAAGAAGCCAGCCATATTTTTCATTCACTTGATTATTTGATTTCCCACTGTTTTCTCAATACTCCTTCCCCTTCAAGCACAAACTATGTACAGAGTCTACTGGCAAATATCTGCTCTAGCTAAGAGAACAAGAAAGCTGCTGTTCTAGGCCTTAAGACTTATCCTTCTGCTAGTAATACAAGCAATTCATCTGAACGCACATTGTGCAATATTTGGATTTTATGTGGGATTAAAATGATGAATTAATGGTAACACATCCTCGTTAATAGACACATTTAATGCCCCACAGAGACTAACTGCTTTTTTTTCCCCCTTCTTTTGACCTCTGGAAAATTGCATCAGTGCCTAATGACTGGACCTCTTTTTCAATGTCTATCCATTTGTGAATTCTACATTTTGTAGAAATACTGATTATGTTAATAACGTGTTCTACAGGTATGCTTCAAGTGCGTTATTTATTTTTTGTAGCAGC
This sequence comes from Chelonoidis abingdonii, assembly GCF_003597395.2. Lineage (NCBI taxonomy): Eukaryota > Metazoa > Chordata > Testudines > Testudinidae > Chelonoidis > Chelonoidis abingdonii. The sequence goes on from NC_133770.1 coordinate 41,948,487, forward strand.
CGCAAGTCTGCTTTACAGAATAAATACACAGGTCTCTGTTCAGATGATTTTACAGTCTAATTGTGGATGTAACACAATGAGTAAGAAAACAAGAGGGAGCGGCTGGGTAAGGAAAGGCAATGTATGCTTACTCTGTTCTAGAACTAGTGGGGGAAAAGGAGAAAAAATACAAAATAATTACAAAACTTTGCTTCTGTTTCTCAGTGAAAGTTTCTGCTTAGTGCTCCTCAGTTTTATTATTGGAATCATAATGATGTGCACATCCATTTATTTTATATATTTATAAATATATAATTACAGATACATACATATGATATGAGATCTATAAAATGGGAGAACTTTTCACATTATATTCACCATGAAGGTTGATATCCTCCTTCTCCAAAGCAGTGCCACACAGCAGCTGTTGAAGAAAACTGTAGGCACAGAGAAGGCCTAATGACTTGAGGAACATAAGGCAATAGTTACTGAGCCCTTATTTCACGTAAAGCCATATGCTAGCACAGTGAACACCCTGCAGGTACAGTCTAATTTGTTAGGATTAAGTGTCTCTGAAATCCTGTCTATCTATCTCTTTAAAATCCTTTAGTTTTATCCTCCAAGACCATTTGGAGATTGAACCTCTTGACCCCACACTGTCTTCTCTAATCATACACATCATATTCTGGTTATCTGCCACCTGAAGAGGTCCAGCTGAAGTCAAAGTCATTATCTATAGAGTCTGAACATCAAAGAAAAAAATTTAACTTTCTTTTTATTTATTGCCCAGATCACATAGCAGGAAAAAAGATGTATTTTCCAAGTTTAAATAGGTGATGCTATATTACTGATGCAAACATTTAAGCATATTGTATTACATGGACTGCTTCATTATATAATGGAACATTATAACAAGTCTTGTCAACTGAGGGTATGTCTGAAAGAAAGCTATGGAGGGGGCATTAGCCTTCTACTCTGATTTCAATCCTGTTTTCTTTTAAATGCAAACATTTTTTAAAATATCAGAAAAGGGACATTTCTACACAGTACATTATGTCAGAGTTAAAAATACAAAGCAGATGTAAGATTCAGAACCCAGTCCTCAGCAGAGATGAGAGAATGACCTTAAATAGTATTTATGTAAATCTAGAGGGACTTGAGGAAAGTAGAAATCTAAAATAGAACCACAGAAAAAGAAAACAATTGAAAAGCATTGACTGGAAAACTACAACTGTAAGTCAAAGAAACATCACAAATTCAACAAGCTGGAAAATTAAAGATGATAATATAAGATTGTCAGAATATTAAATCAAAAGGTAAGCAAATACTTTACAAATCTTTACACCTCCTCTATTGAGAAAACGTGTCCTTGTCCAGTTTTCACAGAGACACTTTTAGTATCCACTAACCATCTAAGACCTGTATCTAAATCCCTATCCTGTTTGAGTCACATCTCTGAGTCTAAGAAAGCTATGGGGAGAATGTGGGCAGCAGGTTCCAAATAGTGCCTGGGGGAAGGAGTTCTACTTTAATTGTGTAGAACAGGGGTCGGTAACGTTTCAGAAGTGGTGTGCCGAGTCTTCATTTATTCACTCCAATTTAAGGTTTTGCGTGCTGGTAATACATTTTAACGTTTTTAGATGGTCTCTTTCTATAAGTCAATAATATATAACTAAACTATGGTTGTATGTAAAGTAAATAAGGTTTCAGAATGTTTAAGAAGCTTCATTTACAATTAAATTAAAATGCAGAGCCCCCTGGACTGGTGGCCAGGACCTAGGCAGTGCGAGTGCCACTGAAAATCAGCTCACGTGCCGCCTTCGGCACCCCTGCCATAGGTTGCCTACCCCTGCTGTATAATGTATTATTATTGTTGGTGATGTGACCAAGGAGCTCCCATCTCCCTCCCACCATCTGCTGTTTCAGAATGGCTCCTGCGAGCATGATGCAGTTGCGGCATGTATCCCCCCACCCACCCTGCAGTAAATTCAAATAAAAGCATTTGTTTGTTCAAAATTCAATGTCTTGAGACAGTGGTTACAGAAAAGAAGTTTGAGTAGCTTTTGTAGTTTACATGAGGTATAAGTGCATATTCCACGCCCCCAGTCAAGGCACTAATGAGCATGAAAATATAGATACAGAAATCCAAATGTACCAGTACCCTCTGTACATGCAGGTCACTTCCCATTCTTTGGGGGAACTTCAGAGACGGTAAGAGTCTCAGGGAGGTGAAGTCACACAGAGATACTAAAAACTCATGGATGCTGTCCTGACCCAGAATGCCTTCCTGGTAAATATGCTTTGGGATCCAGCCATGCCCTTCAGTTACTGAACAATGCAACCCCTATTTTTGGTATCCCTGCAGCAGTATTCCCATTCATTCACCTCTCAAATCCTGCTTCTGGGCACCAAGAATCCTGGGAGTCCAGCTCTTTTGAGCCCTGAAACACCCCTGAGAATTTTGAGCCAGGGCACAACCCCAGAATTCAGGCAGACAAGAAGAGCCAGAGGCAAGTTTTACATTCACTTTTAATTTTATGCACCTGCACTCCTCAAAAAGTGTTCTATTTGAAATGCACTCATGCACTTTGAGGTTTGTTTGCACTGTCACATTAATTAAAGGTTTGTGTATAGCTGGTTATTTAGTAGATTGGAAATACATTTAACTAACCAAATAGCAAGATAGTATTTTTCCATTGGTGTCATTAAAACCCTTTTTATTGGTTGTTTCATAATAAAGACCATTTACAATACATCCCTTATGAGTCATCATTGTATTTAACACAGAAAATCCTTTCAATATAGCTGAAATAATTCATAGGGTTTTACAAAAACACATAGGAAACACTAAATTTCAACAACCCACAGACAATACCCCAGTACCCGCAATGGACGGGCTAATGTGTTCAGGTGTGTGATTCGAAAAACAAACAGCAGCCATCCCTGACAGCATTCCCACTAAAGCATCCACAGAATACAGGACATTCCAGTACTTACAGGAACAGGGTGGACCCACCAGCATAAACTCATCTTGCAAGATCACGCCACATGGAGAACGCTATTTTGAAGAATGCTCCGCCCCACCAGCATGACCTCACAGGCACAGTGCATTCAAAGTCATGGCAGAGGGGAAAAGTGGCACAGTTCAAAATGGCGTCCTCTGTCCATGATACCATATCCAGTTTTGTCTCAATACTGGACAAGAGACAAACCATTTAAAAACAGGCCTGTCTAGCATAAAACTGGATGAATGGCCTGCCTAATCCCCACAGGCATTTGTGTTCTCTCTGGGACATTTTGCTGGCCGTTTGCACTCTGAGCAAGTCTCCACAACTGAGTCTTCCACCGGTCAGGGAGACTTACCCCCCCTTACTCTCATAAATATTGTGCAAACCAACATGCAGTTATAACGATCTGAACATTTTTTACAGCTGCTTTCAATTTAGTTCATAAATAGCACCGTCTGCCTTTCTAACAGCTAAATGCCCACTTGACAACAATTCTGCAACTACTCAGCTGAAAGTTCAAATGTTCCTTCCTTCTGTTCAAACAGCCTGTGTAGGGTTTCATTATTCAGGACATCAGGAGATAAGCCAGGACTCCTAGAATAACTGGGCCAACCTCCACACCATTAATGCTCATAGTGCTCCTGGTGGCAAACAGTCCTTTCTCCACTAATTTTAATACTATTAAGTACTGAAAGATTCTAGCATCATAGACCCTCCCAGACCACCCTGCATTTAAGTCTGTAAACCTGCTGTGGTCCACTAGTCCTTGGACTATCATGGAAAAATACCCCATTCTGTTTATTAATTCTGCACCCTGGGGGAGAAGAGGGAGTGGGGAGAGCTAATGATGGGCACATGAGTTCCATCAATTGCCCAATACAATCGGGGTACCCCACCCAAACAAAGTCATCAATAATTTCTTGAGTGTTGCCCATCTTCATGACACAGTTAGACAGCACCTTATCAATGGCATAGCAGATATACATGAGACTGGCCCCCAACAACTGATCTCCATACACTGGATTGGTTGGCTGCAGACTGGTACATTCTGAAGGGGTCACTCCCATATGTCAATGGTGACTCATTTTGCCATGGGTGTGAGACACCACATGTTGTTATACTGTCACTGAAGCTCCAGGGTGAGCTCTGATGGATTTCAAAAAAGGTAGCACTACCCATCCTGCAATTTTCTTACCACTGCTGGTCATAACAGCTCTCCAAAACAATCCTCTCTCACCATTCCCCACTGGTTTCCCAGGCCAGGAAGCAGTGTTGAAAAGTTAAGGTGATCCAGAAACCAGTCTTCTTGTTCCAAACAGTTCAGTGTCCTCCTGTTCTTCTGCCTCATCCTGCCTCCATAGAATATTCTCCAGCTCTCACATCATCTGCTTGGTAGTGCAATGGGCAAAGTCTGATGCTGAATTCAACTAGCTCTGAGTGCTCTAATACCTCCCAGGTAATCTATGTGTGTTTATACTTGTCACAATAGCACTGCTGGGGCCATGCCAGCTGGCAGCAATTAGAAAATGGTGTGAGCCAGCACAGAAAGGAAGCCTGTGGCAAAGACAGAAGAAATATGGGATTTAAAAACAAAACAAAAAAAAATTAAACTCACTTGCTCCCCACAACTCACAGCAAAAACAATCCCAGGATGCATGTTGCTTATCAGCAAAGTAAAGGACCACATGTTACAAAGTGGGAATTTTCTGTAATTTTTTTTTATGAATCCAATGTGTGCCTCAGCATTGCTACTCAGTGGTAGTGAAAGGGATTAAGTTTGCTCATGGGAAAGACTTAGAGACATAGATGTGCATGTATTCCCTGAGCAGACAGAATTAGTCATTAGAAGGACTGGCCCAGGCCAACCCATATCAATGGAAAATCTGAGACGATCATGGAAAATGCCAGAACATTGACACAGTCACAACCCGGATGTGGGTGGTCTCACATAGTGGTCAGAGCAGGAGTTAGTCAGCTCACCAGGAGATCAGGAGAAGTAGTCCTAGGCGAGGAGAACCCAGCTGCATGGACAACTTCCTGTTCCTGAGTTAAATAGAGGATGCGGACCAGTCAGAACCCCCAGGATTCTACCAATCAGATCCCAGGACTGGAGTCCTCTATTAGAATTCAGCTGCTATTCTAGTACCTGTTAGCAGGATGCTGGGCAGCAAGTAAAGACTGTTTAACACTTTCATGCCCTGTGGACTAGGGTTCAAGAACCCTGACAGATACCTACCTGTAAACAACCTGGAAGATTGTGCTTGTCCCTGCCTCCTAATGGGGGCTGTGAACGCAGCATAGCCCTAGCTGAAAAACAAAGGCCTGGAAAGGAATAAGAAGTTGGTTGCTGGGAGCTCTCTACCGGTTATTAACAGAGACTACTAAGAAAGTCAGTGATATACAGCTTTCGGCAGAGTGGCTGATGAATTACTCTGGCTTGACCAGAATGGATTATTCTTTAACCTTTATCTCTATCTAACCATTTTATCCATGCGAACCTAAGGATTTCCAAAGCAGAATTCCACATGACTAATTAATTTTACTCTGTTTTAAAAACATTGATTGTCACTGCACATACTTCCTGGGGTGCAGGAGTCCCTGAAGAGGTACAAGTCTCTACTAGTAGTCTATCGCAGTTGAACTATCTATGGATCTGTGACACCATGGGGATACGCCCGTAAGTTTGCAGAAAGCTGCTGCCACGTGTTCACACAAGGCAAATAGAAAATGGAACAAGTGTTCTACATGCATGCTATTGGTGCAACTCATATACTGTGAATCACCTGACGCACATCAAAACCTTTGCATTAAACGCCTGTATAAACAAGTCCATATTTAGAGCCACTTACACAGCCATCTGGGAGGTTTGACCTATGTCTTGAAAGATTCAACTGTCCAAATGATTTGAATGTGGACTGGACAGAGTGAAAAATGGCGGTGAAAGGATATTCGTGACTAAAAGTAAAAAGCAGTAATGATAACGATGAAAGGGAAACTGGAAGACAAAGTAAGCTATTTGCCAATGTTGTTTTCATTTGGATTTAGATATAACCTATACTGACAATAAAATCCAGATAAAGGATTCAGGAAAATATGTTCTATCTCAGTCATCTGGATTTTTCCTCCTCGGATTAAAAGATGCTATGAAGTTGTTTTGTTACTCTCCTTCGTTTAAACCTCTCTCTCGCTCAAACTTGAAAATACAGCAACAGAAGAAATTGTAGTTGTCCTTGTTGATTTAGCAAACAATTAAATCATTCTGTTTGCCTAAGGGCTGAATTAACATGGTTAATGTTGCTTGGGCCACTTCTTAGTTCACGCAGCAGCTTCAATGATTATGACAACACCACTATTAATTATGACAGCAGTGCTGTGGGCATGGGGTTTGTTAGCATACATGTGCTTCCCTCTCCTGCTGGAAAAGTCTGTCTCAGTCTCTGCCATACTAAATCACACAGCACAAAAAACAGATTCTGTTTCTGCAAAGCACAGAGCATTCTTTATTTTCAACAAACAGCTGATATTGTTTAGAGTTGTTTAATTTCCTGGTGACAGTAGAAGATATTTTAAAAAAAAGATTTTCAATCAGGAAGACATTTTCTCCCCCTTAGATCGACAATTTATTACTCATATCCAGCAAAGAACATGAGTAGTCCATTTGATTTTGCTGGAATGGGACATATAACACATTAGTCCAATTTTGAGCTAAAAGGTCCTCTGGAAACTACAAATGCAGAGACACTGCAATAATACAAGCACAGGCAACTTCACAGGACCAAATTTGGTTTGCCCTATGCTTGAAAGTAGTTCTAGTGAAGTCAATGAGCATTCTCTAGTGAGACAGGCACGCAATCAGATCACAACTTACTTTTCCAGACTAGGTACCATCCTTTCAAAAGAATAAATAAAGCAGCTTTATCTATCCAGAGTGTTATAGTTTGAAAATCGCAAATTTTGCCCTATACAAGCAAAGTCATCACCCATATTCTCCCTCCCCTTTTTAATATAAAAATCACACAAAAGAAATTTTCAGCCCTTGCCTTTGATGGGTTTATTAGCTTTTATTACAAGAAAGACGCTGGAATGGTAGTCAAAAAAATTCATAACTTCCTGCATTCTGTGAGTACAGTATAAGAGATATCTATCTCTTGAGCCAGGGAGGATTACTAGCCTATAATTGAAGAGCTGTATGAAGATTCTGAATCTCATGCATGATTACAATTCCCCTGTCACAGCCAAAGGCCCGCATATTGCTATAGGAAATTACTGGGATTTTTTTTAGCTACTTTTTGTTTTAAACAGGAGTAATATATTTTTTTCTGCATACAAGTTGGTTAGTAGTGATCAAGTGGAAATTTTCTGCATTTCTACAAAAAACATCCTTAATTGTCATAACCGTAGAGTTTATAGGCTCCCCTAAACTGAGAATACCTACTACCAAGTGTAGGGAGTACTGCTGCAAACAGTCCCATTGGTGGTTATGAACAACGTATCAGTAACCATTTAATTATAGTCAGACACGGGTTACCTACTAATCTACTTGGTGCTTAGATAGCAAGATGAGAGGCATTTTGAAAATACCTTATATTAGGTATTTTAGAAATTCTGTATGCTAGATGGGTTAAACAGGTGTTATACTGCTTTGCTATATTAAGATTTCAAAAATCAAAGTTATTGAGCCCAGATTTCCAAGAAGGACCTGCATGAGTGGGAGTGGCTGAGAGGACTGATTTGCTTCTGAGTAATACAACCATCCCATATAGAACATTAACCCAAACACTGTCATGCATTCCATTGTTGTTACAGCAGCACAACTATAGTTATGGGTGCATCTCATCTTCTGCTTAAAGTTCGACCATTCTAAGTCCTCTAAAACAGATATGCTTAGTCAGTTTCCATCAAAATTTTGTGTGCCTCAGGAGAGCGCAAGATACAGTGAACAAACCAAACTCGGAGTCATTTGAGCTAGGGGTTGTGAAGATATATACCTGGAAAAATAGCAGTTTTTCAAAAAGTTCCCAGGTGGGGGGGGGTTTCAAGCCAAGCTAGAGATCAAACCATTGATTTGAAGCGAATCAGAGTGGTCTCAAACTGCCAAGTTTTACCCAAGGTAGTGTGCATGGCACCCACTAAATCTATGGGGGACCCACACTGAGAATTGTATGGTTATTTGTACAGTGCACATGCATCAATACAGAAAAATGGCTAGAGGACTTCCATTCCCATCATTTTATATGCTTTAAACCTGAACTTTTGTAAATGCTCTGAAATCTGAATGGTTACTCAGATTGTTTTGAAATTTGGTGTGCCTCCTGGGTCACAGGATAGCACTAGTGATCCAAATTTGGGGTCATTTGACTAAAGGGTTCCCAAGTTACAGCCTTCATTCCCTAAAACCTGCTTCCTTCTGCTGCCTTGTACTGATAAACTCAGAGTGTGAAACGACAGTTCTGTAATGAAGTCTGAGCTAGTGGCAGTCAGTGAAAGAAAACCTCAGCCTGTTCATTCCTTCAGAATAATCATTGACTGCTTCTCACCATCACAGGCACTCTGCAGCTGACGTTCCTTTTCTATAGTCTGTGGTTTCCAATTACTCCACTACGTTGGTTATAGACAGGCAGGGCTCAATTGCAGGTTTTAATCAGAAGGAACAGTCATCAGGCATATTTCTAAACCAAACCAAACTGCCCTATGCCCTGTGGTTTGTAATGAACTTAAAAAGTGAGCAAATCACAAGGAGCAAAACAATTATCACAGATCCAAATGTAACTGTACCAAAAAGCACAGAATGTGCCAACAGATAGAAGCCTAACATTCAGAGTTTCCTTAGACCCTGGTAAGCTCTTCAGAACTGGGACCTGTCTGTTTGTAAAGTGGTCAAAGGGACCCCAATTCCAATAAGGGCCTTTAGGTGCTGCTTCAAATATTAAATAATTATTGCAGTTCCCCAATATGCAAGATTGCCAGAGGTCAGTTCAGCACCCAACATAAATCACCCTAAGGCTGCTCTAAATTGCACTGGTTGTAACAACCCACAAGCGGGGCATTGAATCACTAGCTCACAGTTACACTCCAGCCACAGTCCTCCACTCTGGTCACACCTCCAGCATGCCCTTGCATACCGCCTAGATTAACAGGACTGGGAAAAGGTGGCATATAGTTAGCTGTGCTGGCTTGACAACACACAAGAATGCCTCCATGCCAAAGCAAAACCCAGGGGCCAGGCTAGGGGCAGCTTCAGGATTCCTTTGCACCACCAGAGCAATGCCCATGAACCATATGGGGGATAAGAATCTGGTTCAATGTTCGTTATGGGAACGATGAACATTGTGTTACTTCTTCCTCACTGAAATCTTTGACATAAGAGTGTGGCATCAGGACACATTGATACAAAACCCATTATTTGATGTGCAGCTGAAACTTGTACTTCTTTCACCTTCTCAGATTCTCTGTGATTGGACTGTCTGTTGTCCAATCTACCTCATTCCTCAAAGGTTAATGAGACTGTAAACAGGAGAAAGCTGTAAAGGCCAGACAGCAAAGCCTAAGGGGAAGCAATTGCAGAAACCAAGGAATACACGGAGTACTATGATTCCTGTATTAATGAGAAGGAAAAAGCTCAGGGTTCAACTCTCAGAATCTGTGGCTCTTTTAAGATTGTTGCAGATCTTGGAGAGGCCACCGGAAGCCAGGTATGTCTACACAAATGCCTTGTGCCCCACATTGGCTTCGGGCTCCTCACAGATCCCCAACTGCTTTAAGGGATATTGCCCCTTTGGCCTGAGTGGTTAACCAATATAAGGGGCCTCTTAGGGTTGTTCCTGTTAGGTATGTCTTTGGTGCAATCCTGTTTATTTACAAAGCATATACACTGTCAAGGTTTTTTCCCCACTTTGAACTTCAGCATCCAAAAAGTGGGGACCTGCATGATCACTTTTAAGCTTAATTACCAGCTTAAATTTGCTGGTCTGCTGCCACCAGCCAAAAATATAGTGTTTGGCACACTTCCTGTTCCCCCAAAACCTTCCCTGGGGAACCCAAGACCCAACCCCCTTGGATCTGAACACAAGGAGAAATTAGCTTTCTCCCCCCTCTTTTTTCCCCCCAGACTTTCCCCTCTCTGGGTTACCCTGAGAGGCTACACTGATCCAAACTCCTTGGATCTTAAAACAAAGAGGAATTAACCTTCCCCCCCTATCCTTTTCCCCCACCATCCCTAGTGAGTTCAGACCCAACCCTTGGGTCTTAAAAAGGGAAAATCAATCAGGTCTTAAAAAAGAAAGCTTTTAATTAAAGAAAGAAAAGTAAAAATATCATCTGTAAAATCAGGATGGAAAATGTTTTACAGGGTATTCAGATCATATAGCCGGCGGGAACTCCCCCCACTAAGTCTGAGATTCAAAGTTACAGCAAACAGAGTAAAATCCTTCCAGCAAAAAAAGACCACATTTACAAGTTAAGAAATCAACATAAGACTAATCTGCCTTCCTGGCTATACTTACTATTTTGAAACATGAGAGACTGATCAGAAGATGGAAAAACCTGGGTGTATGTCTGTCCTCTTAGCCCAAAAGCAAACAACGAACAAAACAAAAGCACAGACAAAGACTTCCCTCCACCAAGATTTGAAAGTATCTTGTCCCCCCATTGGTCCTCTGGTCAGGTGTCAGCCAGGTTCACTGAGCTTCTTAACCCTTTACAGGTAAAAGAGACATTAACCCTTAACCATCTGTTTATGACATACACTAAGTCCTGTTTCCTGAACCCAGTAAAAACAAAGAGCAGCAGGCAGTTTCCTTGCTCACTCTTTCCTAGTTTGCCTCACCCATGAGTGCTGTGCCCAAGGAAATCTGTCTCTGCTCCCCCTCAGAACCATCCTCACAACTGCTTCTCTTGCTGTCTGCTGGCTTTCTGATCAAAACACACAGACGCACACAACTAGAACCACTCTCTCAGCCTGTGTGTTTGCAGTCAAGGAACCCTCAGACCACATGGCCTGGCCAAGCACCTTGGGCAGCAGCCTTCTATCGTTTCCGTCTATCACTACATTGCCAGGGACATTTAGCTGCTCCTTTCATTCAGCTCAAAAGAAGGGTGCTATTAAGCACATGCACTGGCTTTAACCACGCCTTTGTCTATAGATTAAAGACCAACTGGATGGCAACCATTAACACCTTCCAGCATAAACAGGAGATTACACAGCAAGGAAGGGTACAGTTTAAATTGTTCCTACAGTCTAGGACCCTTCAGAAGGTGCAGAGACACAGTGCCAGGGAGACACCACTTCCCTTCCATGAGGAAAGAGGGATATGTTCAGACACAAGGTCTCTCCATCCATGCTCATTCAGGGACAGGTTCTTTCTAGCTCTGATGTTGATGCACACAGTGCCCTCTGCATAAGGGTCAGGGACTAGGGAGAAATACAACACCTACATTCACAGAATGCTCCATCCTCTGGAAAGACTAGGTAGAGAAAAAGGCAAAATTGGCCATTCACACAGGAAAGAGTAAGATGCAGCCCCTGAGGGAATGCAGAATGGAGGCTAAACATCTGCTGACTCCATATGGCCCTTACTATGGGTTGTACCTAAATAGCATAATTAAGCTCTCAGTTAGATTGTCTGGTTTGCAAAGTTTATGCATGATGAAGCAGAGTCAGGGGTCCTGTCAGGCAGCTGGTTACAATTCCCCATTTCTCTGCCCAGCCCCCAGCTCTGCTGCAGCCATGAACAGCATAAGATCCACCTGTCAGCAGGCTCAGGATCTGGCCACACCTGCTTTCTGTGTCTCTCACTCCCAGCATATCCATTTCACCAGATCTATGCTGGCTCTGACCCCTTGAGGAACCTCACTATTTGTGAGGGAAATGCCAGTGCCAAGATTGCATTCAGTCCCCACTCCCTTCCTGCCACCTGAGCTGTGCAATGAGAGCAGAGAAGGGCTGAGAATCTGTGCCTCAGTCTTTATGATCACCAACCAATAAGTGCCAACTGTGGCAGTCATATCTGCAATTTCACCATCTCTCTACTAGGAACTGGGGGTGAAGATCCTGATGTTCTTTGTGGATCATGATCTGTTTGTTATTTTTAGTAGGACTGGAGGGACTTGTTTTAGAGTTAGAACTCAAAATTTCCACTGAGTTTAGGCAAAATGCAAATTTTGAACAGCTGCAAGATTTAATGTTATTCTAAGCCTGGAAGCAGAGCAAGACTTAGGTTCAAACAATCCTTGTTGTTTGCATAGCACAGGCTTCCACCCACTTATAAATATATGGTTTCTTTAATTAAACTTCTCTTAAAAAACAATGCCTTAAATGAAAAGGGTAATTTTTTGCAAAGCTCACCTCCACATTCTTTGTCCCCTAATTAGAATATATACAGAACAAAGGGGTGGAGGTTAAAAATCCCTAAAATTCCAGCAGCAAATATTGGGGCAATAAGATTAAATCAAAAAAGTCCAGGGTCCTCAGATTTGCAGGAAGCAGCCACAATAACTGATTTGCCTTTATTAAATAAAGTAGACAACAGTACCTGGTATGAAAAAAGTGTTGACAGCCTTACAATGAAGAGCTTATTATTTATGCTTTAAACATACACTTTTCTGGGTACAGTTACCTTGGAAATTAAGGTTGTCTGTAACTCTGAAATGTCTGTAAGGCTGAACAAAATGCTGGTTGGGGCCCAGCCCCAGCAGTTGACATTCCAGGCCAGGCTCCAACACAGGCAGCTTCCTTGCAGACAGCTGCTCTCTCTGTGTGGGACTGAGTTTGCAAGCTTGTTCCCTTCCCAGCAGGGTGTGTGTGTGAAAACAGCATGCCTCCTCCTGGCCTGGAGGAGATTAAAACAGTGCATCTCCCTCCCAACTGGGGGAGGAGAGAGAGATGAAAACAGCCCAGTCTCCAATACTGCTCCTGCTCTGCAGGCTCTGGCTGCAGTGAGCTGGCAGCACTGGTGCCTTCACCTCATAGCTGTAAGTGGTTGCTCCGCTCCTGGCGGTGGAGACAGGGAGCCCAGATATGCCTACCTTTAAGATGCAATACAGGCTCAGTACAGAATTGGCCTTTTGGGGGGGGGGGGGGGTGTTCTTTGCTGCTGCCTGATTGGTTACTTCCAGTTTCACATGGTGTCTGGTTGACTAGTCAGTCCATGACTCTGGTGTTGGTATCTGTAAAGTTCTTCTGTACATACATAATAGGATTTTTGGAAGTGTTGCCTCAGCAGATACCTTACTCAATAAAGCTAATCAGTGAAGGGAGAAGAAAAAAGGATTTGAAAATGAATTTTTCTAACACAAAAGAAATCTTCATTCTTTGATGGAATTAAAGGATAAAATTCATTATCCATATCAGTAAATATGTTATGGGGCTTTAAAAGACAATAGGGGTAAATGAATAATCTAATACAGTGGGTACAAGTAATTACCAAGTATAAAAGCTATAATAAAAGTTTCAAAGCGGTATCCCATGTTTTCTGGCTAACCACATTACCCTCCTGTTTTGTAGGATTTTAAGAACACAGATGGCAACTACAGCAGCAGCAGTACCTGTCACCGGACATCTAAGCAAATAATTTGTGTTCACTATCCATGGACTAATGCAGGGAAATTGTCTCCTAAGGCTTCTATTATTTTACTGTCACATAAATTATAAGCCACTTATTATGGTGTTAAAGGATAGATTTATCTTCACAGGAATCTTACCTGCTGAGTAGTCTGGAGTTTTGATTAATGCTTTCTGCCCCATTTCATATGAGATCTGGAAGTCTCTAAATATACCATGTAATTCACTGTGTTAGTGATGTAGTTAAATGTAGAATCCGTGCTGTGAGGTAGGAGGTTCCCTAGTGTATAACTGGAGGTTTCCAACTACTAACAATAGACAGAGCAGAACAGTAGTAGTGTTCCTAATACCGTGAATGAAACCTGTAACAAATCTGAAGGGTGAGATGGAATTGAAACTTCTCTCCCTCAGTCATAATAACTATGGAACAGGCTAGTGTATTTGCAGACATCTTTTTAAATATAGCATAGATTGTGGCATAAAGCCAGAGGTCTGCATTGGTGGTGGTTTGGAGTCAGCCTGCCAACGTGTAGGTTCTGGAAAGTGTTATGCTTTAGGAAGGCCATTCTTCCCATATGTATGAAAGTGCATGGCTCCTGCTTCTCCTTTAGAAAGGAAACACCTTATCCCCCCCTTTTAGGATGGCTACTTCCTCTGAAGCAGTGGTGGGCAAGCTGTGGCCCATCAGGGTAGGATGACCAGACAGCAAATGTGAAAAATCGGGACAGGGGGTGGGAGGGTAATAGGAGCCTATATAAGAAAAAGACCCAAAAATCGGGACATCTGGTCACCCTACATAGGGTAATCCGCTGGTGTGCCATGAGGCAGTTTGTTTACATTGAGCATCCGCAGGCACGACTTCTCGCAGCTCCCAGTGGCCGCAGTTCACCATTTCAGGCCAATGGGAGCTGTGAGAAGCAGCAGCCAGCACGTCCCTGTGGCCCGCACCACTTCCCGCAGCTCCCATTGGCTGGGAACGGCGAACTGCAGCCACTGGAAGCTGCGTGCAGCCATGCCTGTGGACAGTCAGTGTAAACCAGCTGTCTTGCAGCCCACCAGCAGGTTACCCTGACGGGCCACAGTTGCCCACCACTGCTCTGGAGGGACTAGCCAAGTGTAGTCCTTGCATTCAGGGGAACCTGAGCCCTGTAGCTGTGGCCAGCTCCTGTGCAGGAGGTACATAATGAAGAGACTTCTTGCACCAATTTGTGCATCCATGCAGGGACTGTGGTCTCCATATAGCAACAAGTCTCAGGTCTTTGTACCAGGCCAAACAACATAGAATGAAAGTTAAAATTTACATCATAGGTTTGGATGTGGAATTAAATTTGAGCAGCCATGGACCCAGGGCCTGAATTCCAGAGTCAATTAGTATCATTACAATTGATCCATTTGAAGAAAAAATGGGAGTCACACTCAGTTTCTGTTATTGAAACAAGTCTTAAAAATAACAGACTCAGAACATGTCTACATCCCTAGAAAACCTGCCACTGTAGTAAGAAGAGGGATAATAGAATGGTTTGATGCTATCTGGCAGACAGGTAGACAGACTTGAGGTGATTTTTGTGTCTAGCAGAGTAATGAATTTAAGATCCCAGGCTGATCTTGTGAAAGTGTAGGGAGAGAACAGCCCCAAATCCCACCACCAAGGCCTCTGTCTTGATGATGAATCCGCGGGAGAAGTCTGGGATGTATAGCACTGGCTCCTGACACATGCACATCTTGAGGATCTGGAAGGCCTCCTCGCACTCAGCTGTCCAGAGTGTCTGCCACAGGCTGTCTTGGTTAGGAGTTTGGTCATGGGGGCCACAATGGAAGCAAACTGGGGTATGAAATGATGATAGTAGCCAGCTAGCCCCAGGAACTGGCACACTTTTTGCTTTGTGGTGGGTGGTTAGAAGGCCTGCAAGGCCTGGACCTTTCCAATGAGGTGCCATACCTGTCTTTGGCCCAGGGGTATGTTTTCTGCCACACAATCCAAAACTTGTTTGGGTTGGCAGTTAGGCCCACAGTCTGCAAGGTGATAGGATGGCCACCATCGGCTGTGTATCAGTATGTCATCGAGGTGTGCTGCAGCGTAGGAACCGTGGAGCTGCAGGAGGTGATCCATCAACTTCTGGAAGATCACAGGGGCCCCATGGAGACCGAAGGACATCCAGGTAAACTGTTAGAGCCCAGCTGGCCTCTTCTCTTTTGAGCTTGGGTCAAGGGGAATTTGCCAGTAGCCCTTTGTGAGGTTGAGGGTGGTGATGAAGTGAGCTTCCTCCCACGTGGTCAAGCAAATCATCCCTTTAGAGTATTAGGTACGCATTGAATTTAGAGATCGCATTTACCCTTCAGAAGTTGATGTAAAACACAGGGTCCTGTTGGGTTTTAGCATCAGCACACTGGGACTGAACTACTCATTTTGGGACCTCTCAATGACATCCAGCTGGACAAGAGTGTTCTGGCCATATAAGGTGGTGAAAGTCTTAGCGAAGGCTTTGAAAAGGCTTCCATCCTGCCTCTGTTGTTCCTTAGTGAGGGTATCCCCGAGTTGTGGTTCCTTGGGGCCAGTTGCCACAGGACCTGGGTGCCCAAGTCTAGCTCAGGGAGGTATAAGGCAATCAATAGATCCTCCTGCTCTCACAGTGGCATCAGGAGAAGTAGAGCTGCTTTTTCTTCCATCAGTCTGGTTGACAAATTTCATAGGTCACCAGCCCCACTCAGTAGATTACTTCATATGGCCCCTGCCAGCGAGCCAGGGGCTTGGACTCCTTGGAGGGTAGCAGGATCTGGTCATTGGTTTCAAAGGTCTGAGACTGCACTCCCTTGTTATAAGTTCATTCCTGTGCCTCTTGGGTCAGGTGCTCCTGGAGCTGGAATACATATTGCAAAAGTCCATGGACCAGCCCAGGTCTCATGCATCCAGATGAAGTAACCCCCAGAAAGTAGCGCGAATGGGAAGAACTTTGTGGAGGACTGGGGCACCTCCCTGATGGTCAATAGCAGGGGCAAAATCAGCTGGTACCACTGGCACAGCTCTCCCAGGGGAAATTTGTGCAGCATTTCCTTAATGTCCAACTGAAACTCTCAACCAGTCCATGGTCTCAGCGTGGTAGATGAAAGTTCATAATTTTTTGACCCCCCCCCCCCCAAGACCTACACACATGCTGAAGTAACTGGGAAGTGAAGTGCCCTGATCAGTGAGAATCTCTTGGGATAAGCCTAACGAGGTGAGAAATTTCAGGAGCTCTCCCACAATAGTCTGAGCCATAATGCTCCACAGCGGAATAACTTCCAGGAACTGGGTGGCATAATCCATGACCAGGATGTAGTGGAACTCAGTGGCACTCTTCGGAAGAAATCCCATGAGGTTCATGGTGACCCACTCAAAGGAAACCCCCATCAGAAGGAAGGGCACCATGAGAGCCTTCATAAACCCCCACAGGGCCAACAGCTGGCATTTGTGGCACGAGTTATAGAAGTTTTTGATCTCCTGATGCACCCTTGGCCAAAAAAACATGTCATGACTCAGGCCAGGGTCTTCTCATGCCTCAGGTGGTCCTCAGTGGGAACATTGTGGGCTAGTTTCAAGATGGCCTGTTGGTAACACTGGGACACCACCAGCTGGGTCTGGGTTTCTTGGGTTTGGGAACCCTGGTCGATGTGATATTGGCAGTTACTGGTTATCTCAAACTGCAGCCACTGGTTCACTCATGGCGAGTCAGTTACCGCTCCGTTGACTGCAGACAGCTGCTCATATGCCCAGCTAAGTGTGGAGTCTTCCCTCTGATCCCAGCTAAAGTCAATGCCCAAACTGGCCATCCCAGTTTGTGGGGGGGTGTCTCGGCCTCTGTTAGCATATAGGATTGTTTGTCAGCCTGAGATAGAATTTTGGGGTTCACTTTTTGCTCCTCTTATACTAACGTGTGAACAAAGAACAAAAAACACTGTGTGTTGCTTCTCCCTAGACAGATGGGTTTGTTAATACAAGGGGAAGAGATAATGGATAGAGCAGTTAAAGTGTTACTGGGCATGATAAAAGTATAATACACGAGTGCACACTTAAAAACTGCCTCAACTCCTTATCTCAAGGCAAGGTCAAACAACCAGTCAGGAGAGGGGAAGGAGGAATAGGGGCAGGCATAAGACACATTAAAAGACAAAGAAAAGCCTGGCCTTGACCAAAACACATCAATCCTTACCCCTCCCATGGGATACAAAAGGGGTGGGATGAAGACCCCTACTTATGACCCTCCCAAATGGAACATGACCATAAGTTGTAAGAGGTGGGACTGTGGGCATGCATTGCGGGTATATTTGGGCCTGCTAAGAAGGAGAAGGGGGAAATAGGGAAGGTGGAATAGGGGAATGAGGAAGGAGGACAGAGGCAAAGCTCTGTGGTGTCAGAGCTAGGAAGGGGGACATGGGTTACATGCTCTGCGGTGTCAGAGATGGGAATGGAACACTGGGAAACAGACTCTTCCACCTTGTAGAGCTATGAATATGTTTGCTTGGAACTAACCCCAATAAACATCGCATTAACTGCACTTCAGACTTCTGGTCTTCTGCTTTCTGTCTGTGTGACAAGAACCAGGGAAGAGGGTGCTCCATTTAGGATTATATCAAGAATTGCTGCTCCTCTTGTGGGTTCCAGGACTAGCAGCTCCAAAAAGCAGTCATTTAAGGTGTCAAGAAACTTTATCTCTGCATCCCGTCCCGAGGTGACATGTATCCTGTCAATATGGGAATAGCTGAAATTCCTACATTATTATAGACTTTTTTTATTTTAATAGCCTCTCTAATCTCCCTGAGCATTTCACAGACACTATCAACATCCTGGTCAGGTAATTAATAATATATCCCTACTGCTATATTCTTATTATTAGAGCATGGAATTACTGTCCATAGAGATTCTGTGGTATAGTTTGGTTCATTTAAGATTTTTTCTTCATTTGATTCTATGCTTTCTTTCACATATAGTGCCACTCCCCCACCAGCACAACCTGTTCTGTCCTTCAGATATATTTTGACCCTGGTATTACTGTGTCTGATTGATTATCCTCATTCTACCAAGTTTCTGTGGTGCCTACTATATCAATATCCTCATTTAATACAAGGCACTCTAGTTCACCCATCTTATTTAAACTTCTAGAACTGGTATATAAGCACTTTAAAAGCTTGTCACTTTTTAACTGTCTCCCATTACATGATGTAATTGAATGGGATTTTTTTCATTTGCCTGTTTCTCATCAGATCCTACTTATATTGCATCATCTTCCATCTTCTCCTCCTTACTAGGACAAGAGAATCTCCATTAATAGATTCTCCCTCCCCCTACCCCCAAGAGAAGTCTCTGTCCAAACCACCTGCACCTACATAAGAACGGCCGCCCGGGTCAGACTAAAGGTCCATCTAGCCCAGTATCTTCCCCAGAGGGAGTGAACCTAACAGGCAATGATCAAGTGATCACTCTCCTGCCAGCCATCTCCATCCTCTGACAAACAGAGGCTAGAGACACAATTCTTTACCTATCCTGACTAATAGCCATTCATGGACTTAACCACCATGAATTTATCCAGTTCTCTTTTAAACGCTGTTATAGTCCTAGCCTTCACAACCTCCTCAGGTAAGGAGTTCCACAAGTTGCGCTGCGTGAAGAAGAACTTCCTTTTATTTGTTTTAAACCTGCTGCCTATTAATTTCATTTGGTGACCCCTAGTTCTTGTATTATGGGAATATTTAAATACCTTTTCCTTATACACTTTCTCCACATCACTCATGGATTTTATATACCTCTATTATATCCTCCCTTAGTCTCCCTTTCCAAGCTGAAGAGTCCTAGCCTCTTTAATCTTTTCTCATATGGGACCCTCTCCAAACCCCTAATCAGAAAAGGGCAACTAAAATGAACCTTTTCTAGTGCTAGAATATCTTTTTTGAGTGAGGTGAGGAGACCATATCTGTACACGATTTGAGGTGTGGGCGTACCATGGATTTATATAAGGGAATAATATATTCTCAGGTCTTATTCTCTATCCCCTTTTAATGATTCCTAACATCCTGTTTGCTTTTTTGACGCACCTCTGCACACTGCATGGATATCTTCAGAGAAACTACCACGATGACTCCAAGATCTTTTCCGACTCGTGTAGCTAATTAGCCCCATCATATTGTATGTATAGTTGGGGTTAGTTTTTCCAAGTGATTACTTTAACACTTAATCCACATTAAATTTCATTTACCGTTTTGTTGCTCATTCACTTAGTTTGTGAGATCTTTTTGAACTTCGTCACAATATCTGCTCTGTCTTAACTATCTTGAGTAGTTTAGTATCATCTGCAAACTTTGCCACCTCACTGTTTACCCCTTTCTCCAGATCATTTATCATAAATTGAATAGCATTGGTCTAAGGACTGACCTTGGTGAACACACTAATTACCCCTCTCCATTCTGAAATTTACATTAATTCCTACCTTGTTCCCTGTCTTTTAACTAGTTCTCAGTCTATGAAAGACCTTCCCTTTTATCCCATGACAGCTAATTTACATAAGAGCTTTGGTAGGGCCCATTGTCAAAGGCTTCTTGAAATCTAAGTACACTATGTCCATGGTCCCCTGTCCACATGTTTGTTGACCTCTTCAAAGAACTCTAATAGATTAGTAAAACACGATTTCCCTTTACAGAAACCATGGTTGATTGTGCTCAACAGTTATGTTTTCCATGTGTCTGACAATTTTATTTCTGTAACTATTGTTTCGACTAATTTGCCCGGCTACCGATGTTAGACCTTACCGTCCTGTAATTGCTGGGATCACCTCTAAACCCTTTTTACATATTGGAGTTACATTAGCTAACTTCCAGTCATTGGGTACCGAAGCCAATTGACCAGAGTGTACCAGGCACTGGAATTCCTGGTTGGTGGCAGCGCTACAGGATCTAAGCTGGTAATTAAGCTTAGAGGATTCATGCAGGTACCCAAATTTTGGACGCTAAGGTTCAGATTTGGCAATTATACCTTACGACACTGCTACTTGTTGATGAGGGCAGCACCCAGAGCTGGGCAGCAGCCAGAGCAATCTTGAACACATTAGTGCCCATGGGAGAGATGCAGTCTCAACTCAGGAGGCTCTGAGGTCCCCCTCACTGATGTCCAGAGTATTGTCAGAGACACAGACCCGGGGTAGAGGGATGGTGTCAGCCCTTCCCCTGCCTGGCAGATTACCCAAGATTTCTCTTGATGTGTGTCTGTAACCCACACACTTCCTGGGTGCAGTGTTCTGTCCCATTTAGTGGCACCGAGACCACTGAGAGCAGTGGTTCTCAAACTTTTGTTCTGGTGACCCCTTTCACACAGCAAACCTCTGAGTGCGACCCCCCCCCTTATAAATTAAAAACACTTTGTTATATATTTAACACTATTATAAATGTGGGAGACAAAGCGGGGTTTGGCGGTGGAGGTTGACAGCTCATGACCCGCCATGTAATAACCTCACGACACCCTGAGGAGGCCCGACCCCCAGTTTGAGAACCCCTGACTTTGAGAGAGAGAGAGAAAGAGATTTATGAGTTTGCGCTACAGCAGGCATAGACAACCTATGGCACACATGCCAAAGGCAGCTCACAAGCTGATTTTCAGTAGCACTCACACTGCTCGGGTCCTGGCCACCGGTCCGGGGCTCTCCATTTTAATTAAATTTTAAATGAAGCTTCTTAAACCTTTTTAAAACCTTATTTACTTTACATACAACAATACTTTAGTTATATATTATAGACATAAAAAGAGACCTTCTAAAAACATTCAAATGTATGACTGGCATGCGAAACCTTAAATTAGAGTGAATAAATGATGACTCGGCACACCACTTCTGAAAAGTTGCCGACCCCTGCTCTACAGTATTAGCTAAGAGCCCATTGACTTTTAGCTCATGCGGTAGAGGCCCGTGCACTAAGGTCCAGAGATCCCAGGTTTGATCCCGCCCACCGACAACTGGGGTCTGTTGATGTTACACGTCTTCCCACAGATAGTGGTGCCCAGCACGGCACGGGGCAGGAGTGCATGTGACTGCTGTTGCTGACACAGTGTGCAGCCATGGACAGATAGGCCATACTCTGGCCACTGCCCCACAAGTCCATGGCCAGGGGAAGGCTCCCATCCTTGCCCTCTGCTGGCTCACCAGCTTTGGACAGGCCCCAGCCTTCAGGTTGTGCAGCCCCCACCCCCCCAGCAGTAACCCAGGTGCACAGCAGGAGAGATGCTGGCCCAGGCAGAGCAGACAGGGCTGAGCCTGAAAACACCAAAATCTCTGCTGGGTGTGGCACATGGATCCCCAGGATGGGTGCTACACCCCCAGTTTTGGAAGTCTCTTGGAGGAATTCTTCAGCATGCCAGGCCTCCACGGGGTCACACTCTCCCTTCAGGGTCGGCCATGCGAACGCAACACCTCCTGAGACTGAACCTCTGGGCTCCAGCACTCCTGCTTCAAGCCATCAGCTCTGCTCAGCACGTCCAACTGAGCTGCATTCCTAGGAAAGACTTGTCCACTTTGCAAGGATTGGTGCACCTCATCCAGTATTTGCAGTGATCTTCACACAGCATTTCCAAAACAGGACATGTCAGTGTCACCCATGTTTCAGGGGCAAGGATAGCTCAGTAGTTTGAGCATTGGCCTGCTAAACACAGGGTTGAGAGTTCAAAAATCTGTCTGGAGATTGGCTCTGCTTTGAGCAAGGGGGTGGACTAGATGACCTCTTGAGGTCACTTCCATCCAACCCTGATATTCTATGAAACAGCCGGGTTTATCAGTCAGCTGGAACACAGCAGCGGGAGCCCATAGGTTAGCACAGAGACAGGAAGACATTCTGGTCAGCCCAGATACACTGTAACGTAGCCCATATTCAGGCTCTGCCTGACCTCCTCAGTCAGTTCCCAGGTGAGAGCTCTGACTCCTTCCAGCAGCCTATTCTTACCCCCACCCCTCCCCATCCTTTCTTCTCCAGCGGGGGTCTGTGCTGAGAGTGGGGAAATCCTCCTGCCTGTGAATCTTTGGTTGCTAGGTGTCAATATCCTGGTGACTGAGTTTGCCATTGTCTTCTCAGATTCTCCACTGACATGGGGTCAGCCTCAGCCAGCCCTTTTTAATGGGCTATTCAAGCTCAGACAGGCAGGTGATATTGATACCTATGTCTCCCGGCCTGCCTTGAGAGCAAACAGTGCTTTTCTCCCTACACTGGGTAGCCTTGAAAAACTAGTCAGAACTAAGGGGGATCAGGTCATAAAAATACTACAGAAAATTCCCTTTGATCACAGACTCCTTCCAGATAACAGAGCACTTCAAGCACCCCCTTTCCCCCCACTCTCTGAGCTCCTCCAGCCAGGGAAACCCACCTGGAAAGGGCATGAGATGACTTTGTGAGGTGCCTGGGGATTTTCTTGTTACTGACCCAGGAAGAGGCTGAGCCTGAACCTCACAGATGAGCAGATTTTCAAAAGAGCTCAGCAGTCTGAGCAGCCCCATTGATCTCTGTGGGAGAGGGGAAGGGGCATTCTCCATTGTTCTCCATGGCGGGGAGGGGGATTCTCCATTGTTGTCTGTGGGGGAGAGGTAGAGGAATCTCCCTTGGTGAGGAAGTGGGGACAGAGGAGAGGGGAACTCTCCTTTGTTCTCTGTGAGGGAGAGAAGAAAGAGGACTCTCCATTGTTCG
>NC_133770.1:41971818-42022963 GCF_003597395.2 Chelonoidis abingdonii
CTGGTCCCCAGCCCGTCGTCTGCAGTAATCCGCGAGCACCTTGAAGAGACTGGAGTTGGTCCCTATCAGCACAGACACATCAGAGGTCCCTTTTGGGTCAGGGCATATTAAAGCAGCTGTGTCTACCTCTTGCTTTACTCCAGCAACCTCCTCTGGGAATTCCAGGTGCACTATGACATACACACTTCCCATAATTTACCACCAGATGACAGGGTACAGCTCATCCTGACTCTGCTTACACCAGCAATATGGTTCCATTTTGGTTTAGGTGGAGCCCATCCTTCCTGTATAGTCTCTCCCTTTCCCAAAAGTTTCCCCAGCTCCTAATAAATCTAAACCTCTCCTCCCTACACCATCGTCTCATCCACGCATTGAGACCCTGCAGTTCTGCCTGTCTAACTGGCCCTGCATGTGGAACTGGAAGCTTTTCAGAGAATGCTAGAATACAGGTCCTGGACTTCAAACTCCTACCTAGCAGCCTAAATTTGGTCTCCTGGACCTCTCTCCTATCCTTCCCTATGTCATTGGTACCTTGACCAGCAGCTCCTCCCCAGTACTACACGTAAGTCTATTTAGATGTCTCAGGAGGTCTGCAGCCTTCAGATCAGGCATGCAATTCACCATGTTGTTCTCCCAGTCACCGTAAACCAAGCTATCTATGTTTCTAATGATTGTATTGTCCATTACTAATACCTGTCTCTTCCTAATAACTGGAGTTCCCTCCCCAAGAAAGGCCTCCTCAGTATGAGAGAATACACAACATACCATCTGAAAGGAGGGTCCCAACTATGGGATTGGTTCCCTCTGCTCCAGTTGGATGTTCTCCTTTCCTGAGACTTTCATCCTCCTCAGCAACACAGAGGTTGTTAGACCAGGGGTGGGACCATTATACGGTGTCCTGGAAAGTCTCATCTATGTACCTCTCTGTCTTCCTGAGCTCATCCAGTTCAGCCATTCTGGTCTCCAAAGCTCATACACAGTTTCTGAGGGTCAGAAGTGCCTTGCACCGAATGCACACATATGCCACCTGCCCACAGGGCAGATAATCATACATATTGCATTGGGTGCAGTAAACTGGATAGCCCCCACTTTGCTGCTGGACTTCTGTCTGCATTCTCTTTTTACTCCTTTGTTGATATTTTTTATCAGGGGTGTTTTTGGCTTTAAGTTTAAAGACTGTTAAGTTTATCTAGTGCCCCCTCACTCTCTCCCCATAAACTCCCTCACAAAACTATCCTGCTAGCCATTCCTGTTCCCTAGCTCTTCTGGTCACTTAGGAGTGGGCTTTTTAAAGTCTTGGTCTTCCTGAGTAGCCCCCACCCCTGGTTAAGGGTTGATGGATGCTAAAGGGCTTAGGGGTCAAAGCTTCATTAAGAAGTTCTCAGCCTTGCTTAC
The DNA here is from genome assembly GCF_003597395.2 of Chelonoidis abingdonii. NCBI lineage: Eukaryota > Metazoa > Chordata > Testudines > Testudinidae > Chelonoidis > Chelonoidis abingdonii. The sequence goes on from NC_133770.1 coordinate 41,973,214, forward strand.
CAGGCCGCTGCGCTCAGCACACAGACAATCAGCACACCGTCCCCTAAACAAATAGACTACATGACATATTTCAGTGAAACAGCAAGCACACCACAGTGTTAGGATATAGATATTCAGGCCTGTCTGCAAAGGCCTATACTTTAAGAATGTAGGTGTATTCTTATCACTTAGCTAGTTATAGAGATATAAAAGAAGGAATCAAAGATCATTGCCTGTGGAAAGGCCTTCTCTTACTGTGACAGGCTAAGGCCTTCAGCTAAGATGTAGTTAGGCAGCCATAAACTGGGAAGTGTATGGTCACATCCTCACATTCCAAACTAGTCACATTGAAATAAGGTGCTATTGGGAATACAGTCCTGCCCTGATATTCCTCTCACCTCCAGAGAAAGAGAAGAGCCTAGAAGATGTAAAAGGAAACTTGGTTTGATAGTGTCCTGTCTGGCAAGAACTCACGTATCAATAGACACAGCTGGAAAACCCTTATGTCTGTATAAATGTAGTTGTAAAAATCCTCACTTGTATTGTTTGTATGTTTATTTGCATGGTCTCTGTCTGGTTCTGTGATTGTTTCTGTCTGCTGTGTAATTAATTTTGTTGGGTGTAAACCAATTAAGGTGGTGGAATATAATTGGTTAAATAACCATGTTACAATATGTTAGGATTGGTTAGTTAAATTTCAGTAAAATGATTGGTTAAGGTATAGCTAAGCAGAACTCAGGTTTTACTATATAGTCTGCAGTCAATCAGGAAGTAAGGGGGAAAATGGAACACAGGAACAGGGGATGGGGAATTGGAATCATGTTTTGCTAAAGGGGGAATGGAACAGGGAATGGGAACAGGAACGGGAACAGGCAAGGCTCTGTGGTGTCAGAGCTGGGAAGGGGGACACTAAGGAAGGAAACTGGAATCATGCTTGCTGGAAGTTCACCCCAATAAACATCGAATTGTTTGCACTTTGGACTGGGTATTATTGCTCTCTGTTCATGTGAGAAGGACCAGGGAAGTGAGAGGGTGAAGGAATAAGCCCCCTAACACACAGTCGCAAACACACACACTATAGACAACAAACTTACCCAAAGGGTCGCATAATCACTCTTCCTTCACCTGGGGAACTCCCTTGCAAAACTTCCCTGTTAACCCTTCCTGTTCACTAGAGGCTCAACATCAAGCTATTCCAGTACAGAGAAAAGCTAAGAGCTACAGGAGGCCAATGTGGCTGCACAAGGAGCTTTTTTTTAATCTATCTAAAAACCAAAAGCGATACATATAGGAAAGCGAAGGATGGGCATGTCACAAAGAAAGTATACATGGGAATAGCGTGAGCGTGTAGGTACAAAATCAGGAAAGCCAAGGCAAAGAATGAGTTACAGCTGGCAAAGAATGCTAGAGACAACAAGAAGGGGTTCTTCAAATATGTCAGAAAAAAAGAAAGATCAAGGACATTGTAGGTCCGCTGCTCAATGGAGAAGATAAGGTGGTAACAGAAGATGATAGGAAGGCAGAGCTGCTCAATGTCAACTTTGCTTCAGTCTTCTCACAAAAATATAACATGTGACCAGATGACTAGCAAAGTTACCATAGACAATAAAGGGGAAGGGATGCAGATTGTGATATGTAAAGAAGACATCAGAGATCTTCTGACCAATTTAAATGAATTCAGGGCCGGATACTATTCACCTGAGAGTACTGAAGAAATTAGCTGAAGAAATCTTGGAGCCACTGGCAATAATATGTGCCAAGTCATGGATAACAGGAGAGATCTCGGAAAAGTGGAGAAGGGCTAAAATAATGCCCATCTTTTAAAAGAGGGGAAAGGAGGAGCCTGGGAACTACAGACTAGTCAGCCTGACTTTGATACGTGAGACACTACTAGAGCAAAATATAAAACATTCAATTTAGGAATACTTATAGGGTGAAGGGATAATCACTAGCAGCGAGCATGGATTTACTAAGAACAAATCATGACAAATCAGCTTGATTTCCTTCTTTGACTGGGTAACTGGATTGGTGAATAAGGGGAATGTGGTGGACATAATATACTTGGATTTCAGCAAGGCTTTTGACACAGTGTCACATGGCATTCTGATAAGTAAGCTGGAGAAATGCAGGCTTGACAGACCATTAAGCGGATACATAATTGTTTAAATAACTGCAAATAAAGAGTAACCATTAATGGAACAATATCAGATTGGAGAGAGGTCTCATGTGGCAGGGCCGGCACTACTGTTTTTGCTACCCCAAGTAGTGCACCGAATTGCTGCCGCGGACAGCAGGGGCGGTCCGTGTGCTGTTAGGGTGGCACGCGCGTTTCCACGGCAGCAATTCAGAGGCAGTTTCTGTCTTCAGACAGAAGACAGAAGCTACGCCGCCGCTGACAGCTGAACGTAGAATTGCCACCACTGCGGAAACGTGCGTGCCACCCTAATGGCACACAGACTGCCCCCGCCATCCGTGGCAGCAATTCAGCACGCTGCTTGGGGGCAAAAACACACAGACTGCTGCCCCTTGCAGATTGCCGCCCCAAGCACTTGCTTGGGATGCTGGTGCTTGGAGCCTGCCCTGTCAAGTGGGGTCCCACAGGGAGCTGTTCTGGGTCTGGTGTTGTTTAACATCTTTATTAATGACCTGGATATAGGAACAGAGAGCCTACTGATCAGATCTGCAAATGACACAAAGCTGTGGAGTGCAGGTTATCAATGCCTTGGAGGATAGAGCAAAAATTCTGAGGGATCTTGATAAATTGGAGAAGTGGGCTACAGACAAAAAAATGAAATTCAATAAAAGGCAAAAGTAAGGTGCTACACTTAGGGATGAAAAACCAAATGCACAAATACAGAATGGGGGAAAAACTATCTTGGCAGCAGCACTGCCAAGAAAGATCTGGGAGTTGTGGTGGATCACAACCTCAACATGAGTCAGCAATGTGATGCTGTTACAAAAAAGCAAATGCAGTTTTAGGTTGTATTAACAGAGGCATAGCATGCAAGTCATGGAATGTGATAGTACCACTCAGCACTGGTTATGCCTCGGCTGGAGTACTGTGTCCAATTGTGATCACCAATGAATAAAAAGGACGTGGAGAAACTGCAAAGGATCCAAGGTGAGTAACAAAGATGATAAAAGGGATGGAATGCAAGCCATATAAGCAAAGGCCGAATTAACTGAGAATGTTTAGTTTGGAAATGAGATTGACAGGGGACATGATAGTAGTCTTCAAATACTTGAAAGGTTGTCATAAAAAAAGATGGAGAAAAGTTGTTAACATAAGAACATAAGAACGGCTGTACTGGGTCAGACCAAAGGTCCATCTAGCCCAGTATCTGTCTACCGACAGTGACCAATGCCAGTGCCCCAAGGAGTGATATCCTAACAGGCAATGATCAAGGATCTCTCTCCTGCCAGCCACTCTCCATCCTCTGACAAAACGGAGGCTAGACACCATTCCTTACCCATCCCTGGCTAATTAGCCATTTATGGGCTAACCACATGATTTATTCAGTCTTTAAACGCTGTTATAAGTCCTAGCTTCAAAACCTCCTCAGGTAAGCAAGTTCCACAAGGTTGCTGTGCGCTGCGTGAAGAACTTCTTTTATTTCGGTTTTAAACCGCTACTTTAATCATTTGGTACCCCCTAGTTCTTGTATTATGGAATAAGTTAAATAACTTTTCCTTATACACTTCCTCCACACACTCATGGAATTTTATATACCTCTATCGACCCCCCTTAGTCTCCTTTCCCAAGCTGAAGAGTCCTAGCCTCTTTAATCTTTTCTCATATGGGACCCTCTCCAAACCCGTAATCATTTAAGTTGCCCTTTTCTGAAACCTTTCTATGCTAGAGATATCTTTTGAGGTGAGGAGACCCCATCTGTACACAGTATTGTGAGATGTGGGCGTCTAACTGGATTTATATATAAGGGCAAATAATATATTCTCAGTCTTATCTCTATCCCCTTTTTTAATGATTCCTAACCTCCTGTTGCTTTTTTGAACCGCCTCTGCACCTGCATTAAATCTTCAGAAGAACTATCCACGATGACACCAAGAATCTTTTTCCGACTTGTTGTAGCTAATTAGCCCCCCATCATATTGTATTATCGTGGGGTATTTTCCAATGTTGGCAATTTAAACTTTACATTTATACCCGCATAAATTTCATTCATTTGTTGCCAATCTCACTTGGCTTATGTGAGATCTGTTTGAACTTCTCACGTCTGTGCTTATGGTCTTAACTATTCTGAGCAGTTTAGTTATCATTCTCTGCAATCAAACTTGGCCACCCACTGTTTACCCTTTCTCGCAGATCAATTTTGTGAAATAAATTGAATAGCATTGGTGCCCTAGGACTGACCCTTGTTACCTTCTCCATTCTGAGAAGTTACCATTAATTCCACCTTTGTTCTGTCTTTTAACTAGTTCTCAATCCATAAAGGACTTCCTTTTATCCATTGCAAGCTAATTTATCGTAAGAGCCTTTGGTGAAGGACCCTGTCAAAGCTTTCTGGAAATCTAAGCCATACATGTTACTGGATTCCCCTTGTCAACGTGACCCTTCAAAAACTTAATAGATTAGTAGACACGATTCCCTTTACAGAAACCATGTTGACTATTGCTCAAACAGTTTCTGTTTTCCTCTGTCCTCTTGCCACAGAGGGCAGGACAAAAGGCAATAAGGTTCAAAAGTAACAGATAAGCAAATTTAGATATAAATCTCAGCTAACTGTAGAAACAGTAAGACAATTGGAACAGACTGCTCAGAGTTGTGGAAGCTCCTTCCCCTGGAGGTTTCAAAAGGAGGCTGTCTTGGATGGTATAGGCACAACAATCCTGCATCCTTGCAGGGGGTGACTAGATGACCCTTGTGTCCTCTTCTAACCTCTATTTTATCTGTCTCATTTCTTCTACCTTCAATCTGTCTTCTCCATTGAGAATCGTAATCTTTTAGATGATGTGATGAAGTTGGATCACCAGAAACCCCCCTGGGAGCTGCCAAAATGATGTGCCAACTACCTCTGCTCTGTATTCCCCTGCTAAGCTCAGGACTAGAACCCTGTCTTGATAGCCAGACACTCCAAGTCGCTCTAGCAAAGACCCAGGGATGCTGACTTACTTGCCTCAAACCTGCAGGTTTATCTGAAAACAGCTCACAGAAGTGTTTGTCTTTAAGCACTCAATGCCCACTCCCATGGGGTCTAAAAAAACGCAAATAAATCCATTGTAACCCTGTAATAAGCCATCCAAATCTGATCTTAGCGTCCAGAAATCGGGTCTGCATGAACCCCTAAGAACTTAATTTACCAGCTAGATTTGACTCGCGCCACCAGCAAAAATTCCAAGGGTTTTTTGGCTCCCTCTGGTCTCCCCAAACCCTTCCCTGGGGAACCCCAAGACAGAACCCTGAGTCTTACGAGCGAGAAGAAATAACCCACTTGCCCTTCCCTCTCTTCCCACACAGATTTCCTCTCTGGCTAACCTGAGAGTTACTGATCGCCACCTCTTTACATCCATACCAAGAAGCATGTCTCCTGCTCTTCCACAAGAGACAACCAAATACCAAGGAACAAAAAGAACCTCTCTTCCCCCTTTTCTTCCCTCCCACCAATTCCTGGTGTTGCAGAGATTCACACCTCCATAGATCTAACACAAAGAAATTTCCTCCCCTTACGTTCCTACCACCCAGAGAGAAAAAAAACTCAACAAGTCTTAAAAGAAAACTTTATATAAAAGAAAGAAAAAAGACATAACTAATATTTTCTGTTCAAGGTTGGACAATAATCAGGTTAATTGCTTTAAAAGAAAAATGAATAAACTCAGCCTAATCTAAAAAGGAGATACAATTATACTTCCAGCAACTACACACATGTTAAATACAGAAAAACAAAATCAGCCCTATTGTTTCTACCTTGTACTACACTTGAAACTGAAATAGAAAAGCTTACAGGATAGACGATCCCTCTCATAGCTGAGAAGCAGACAAAAGACAACAGAGCCAAACTTCCTCCCCTGAGCTTTGAAAAATCTGGTTTCCTGATTGGTCCCCTGGTCAGGTGTTTGGTTCCCTTTGTTAACCCTTTACAGGTAAAAGAAACATTAACCCTTAGCTATCTGTTTATGACACCCTGTATAAAGCTTATGCAGGGTCAACTCAAATTGTTCGCCCTCTATAACACTGAGAGAGAGATATGCACAGTTGTTTGCTCCCCCAGGTATTAATACATACTCTGAGTTAATTAATAAGTAAAAAATGATTTTATTAAATACAGAAAGTAGGATTCAAGTGGTTCCAAGTAGTAACAGACAGAACAAAGTAAATCACCAAGCACAATAAAATAAAATGTGCAAATGTCTAATCAAACTGAATACAGATAATCTCACCCTCAGAGATGCTTCAGTAAGTTTCTTCCTCAGACTGGACACCTTCCAGGCCTGGGCACAATTCTTGTTCCAGCTCAGGTGGTAGCTAGGGGATTCTTCATGATGGCTTTCCTCATCTTTGTTCTGTTCCACCTCTTTATATATCTTTTGCATAAGGCGGGAATCCTTTGTCTTTCTCTGGGTTTCCACCCCCCCACCACTGGAAAAGCACTAAGTTATAGATGGATTCCAGTTCATGTGACATGATCACATGTGACTGTAAGACCTAAGCCTTCATTCCTCCCAGCCTGACTCACAGGAAGGCTTGCTTGCAAACAGAGCCCCAGTCAATTGTCCTGGTTGATGGGAGCCATTAAGATTCCAAACCACCATTAATAGCCCACACTTTGCATAATTACAATAGGCCCTCAGAGTTATATTTCATATGTCTAGCTCCAGATACAAGAGTGGTACATTTATACAAATAGGATGATCACACTCAGTAGGTTATAAGCTTTGTAATGATACCTTACAAAGAGACCTTTTGCATGAAGCATATTCCAGTTACATTATATTCACTCATCATATTTTTATAAACTCATGTAGACTGTACATCATCACAGTAGGAATGGCCGCCTGTCCCCGCCCCCCAGAAGTCAAGGGGCGGGACAGGAAGTATAAAAGCCTGGCCTCAGTGCTCAGTTGGCTGCAGACTGCTGGAGAGGACAGATGCTGGTGCCTGAGCTCCTGCCGGGCCCAGTCTGTCCCGTGCCCGGTACCTGGAGAAGCGCTGGCCTGAGCTTCCCTCCACCAGGTATCCGGAGGAGCTGCCTGAGCTTCCCTCCACCTGGTATCTGGAGGAACCCATGGTCTGGGATCCGCTGGACGACGCTGGCGAAGGATAGGTACCTAATGAGGGAGAGGTCGGAAGTGGCCCGGGGGTAGCCAACCCTGGCTTGGCTCCCGAAGAGCCTGAACCCACGTCAGTGTGTTGCAGCCAGGATCCCCACTGACAGCAGCGAGTCTTGGCCACTGTTAGGGCCCCGGGCTGGAATGCAGTGGAGTGGGAGGGCCTGCGTTCCCCCTGCCACCCGTCCAAGGGTGGCAGACTCCTCCTCTCCCTGGCCTGAGGAGGCCTTCTTTATAGACTTACGGCTTAAACTGCTGCTCAGCCCCTGCCTGAGAGTCTGAGCTCTGTACCTTTGGTTGCCCACCCTGAGCCAGGGTTTGGGCCTTATAGACTCACTGTTTGAACTGCTGCTCAGCCCCTTGCTGAAGGAGCTGAGCTTGAACTGCTTATTGCCCTGCCCTCCTCCAGGGCTTAGAGACTCTGTGTTTGCTCAGCCCCTTGCTGAGCTTGAACTGCTTATTGCCCCGCCCTGCTCCAGGGCTGGGCGTAGAGACTCTGTGTTTGCTCCGCCTGCTGTCAGGTCTGAGCGCTGAACTGCTTACTAGCATGCCCTGACCCAGGGCCTGGGCTCCTAGAGACCATTTGTTTGCTCAGCCCCTGCTGAAGGGCCTGACCGCTGACTGCTTACTGCCCCGCCCTGCTTCAGGGCCGGGCTTATAGACTCCGTGCTTACCCAGCCCCTGCTGAAGGGCTGGGACTCTGCCTTGTTTAGAGACTATTTGTTTGTTCAGCTCCCCACCCCGCCTGAGAGGGACGAGCCCCAATACCGGACCCTTACAGTCCTATAGTAGACAAAATAAGATAATGATACCATTACAATTTTTTAAGGAAGGGTACAGAGGAACACAAACATTGCCATATCAATTAAACCTATGGTCCTTTTGGTCCAATATCCTGTCCCCAGAAATGTGTACAAACTAGATGTTTCAGAGAAAAAGGTGAAATATAAGTAATAGGCAATTGTGCAATAAAATTGAGGAAAGTCTGTTGTTCTGAGCTACCATGGAGATTTTGTCACCAGTGATTGAATTTTCTAAACATATCCACTAAAAAAGCTAATTAAAATTAAAAGGAAAAAAAAATGGTTAACTACAAAATAAATTAGCAGCAACTGGCTAATTTATTTTGTAGTTAACCATTTTTTTTTCCTTTTAATTTTAATCAGTGAAAGTGGAAGCCTTTGTAAATATTTTCACTGGCATTTGTAATATGTAATGAGGTGATTTTTCAAATTTAGGGGTACAAAATTACATGCATACAGGTATATATGCATGCACATGGCTAATTGGGAAATGTTCTGGTCAGACATCATGTGTGCACAAATTCCCTCTAATTATAGATTCTATTTCTCTATTGGAAACTGCTTTACAGTCTTAATTCAACTTTAGTAAGTCCTCAGTGGTTTTTGAGGGTGGTAAACCAATTAATACATAGCCCAGAACAGATCATTTTTAATAAACATCTGTCTAAGTATTTACATTGTTTTCAAAGATTAAAATTCCATTGCTGATGGCAAAATTACAGTTTGTTTCAAAGATATGATCAGTGATGGTTACTCATGATTAGCTAAATGGTAATCATTTCAAAGTGTTAAACTTGACATTTCTAGAGCTGAAGCCTTAGGGTTTATTGCTGTATTATAAATGGATAAAAAATATGCACCAGTTTAGCTCCCATTGACCTCAATGGCAAAACTTCCTTGATTTACATGCCATGTTATCAGGGCCATTGCCCAGAAAACCAACATACACCTGTTTCAACAGAGATTGTTGTAAATGTTCAAATTTCAAATATCTCACTACGTATTAAACTAACATTCAAGATTCACAACATGGGACAGCCATAACAGGAACTCAGAATATCTGGAATATGTTTGGATACAAACATATTACTCTTCAATTAAAGCCCTAATCAGAATGTTTGTATACAAACATACTAATTACTCTTCAATTAAAACCCTAATTTACCCCTCAGTGAGTTTCACACCCTGTTTCAAGCATCAAATTATATTCTTCAATTAGTTACATCTTTCTCTGTCTAGTTTTAGTCTCCACTCTAATAGCTGGTTTGCTAAAGTCAATTATAGACTCTATTAACTCCAACTTGGTCCCACTGCACTCTTCTGAAGCTTGAACTGCTTGTAGTATTTCCCTTTCAGATACACCTTGCCCATATTTCCTCAGAATTTAGTTGCTATATATGGATCTGTGAAGGACCAGTGACTGGTACCATAACACTGACCTTACTCCCCTCTGTTCTGGGTGGCTGTATTAGGCAGTGGTTCTCCAGACATGCCGTTGGTTTTGGTGGCAGGGGTCAGCGTTGAGCTTAGAAGCTGCAAATCTTGGGCCATGGCTAGCTATAGTGGTACTGGAGGGCAAGAAAATTTGCTTGTGCACTCTCATAGCCGCAAGGTCACCCCCTGCACTGCCTCTGTCAAGGCTTGCAGTTTGACAGGGTCAACGGTGGCCACACAATGTCCATGTTAAAAAGGGAAGATGGCATTGGCCCACTGTCCCCTATGCTCTCAGTTCGGGTTGGCCACCTATGTCCCCAGGCCATACTCCCCATGCCTGGTACAGAAAGCCGGTTCAATGACTCCCTGGTACAGCAAACTGGTTCAATGAATACCTGGTGTAAATGAAAATGTTATGCCTTGTACTTCAGTGGAATAAGGGAAGTTATTTTTATATATCAGCTGTGCACTAGACCCTGGGTATGCACTGACAACGATTGCTTTGTGCTTTCCATGTCTTACAGCTGAAAGTGTGCTCTTCAGCATGTCTTCCACACTGACAGAGAGGCTGTCCCAGATTAGAAGAAGGTGAAAGAGAATATGTGATGACATGTTTAATGAGATTATGAACGCCTCTGGGAGAGCTGACCCTGAGCAGAGAGCAGGAAGGATTTCTTTCTCTGAAAAATTGAACATGGACATTGCAAGTAGGAGAGAGAAGCCCAGAAGCATGAGGATGGCCCACAGTAGGAGATGCTCAGGTTCTGAAGGAACAGACAGACATGTTGAGGTGTCTGGTAGACTTTCAGGAGAAACACGTTGAGGCTAAACTCCCTCTGCAACCCCTGCAGAATGGAATTCCTGCATCACCATATTCCCAACGTGCCAGGAGGCAAGGGGGAAAATGCTATATCCCTTCCATTAAACACTGGGGCAGGGTACTAGCAGTAAAAGGCACACCTACAGTGATCTTTGACAGGCAAGGCTACTCTATTTAAAATACTAGATTAATTTGTTTTCCCCTCCATATTGTATTCTGCTGACTGTCCAAGGTTGCATTTTTTTTCCCTGATCTTTCAATTCCAATATGTTTGTGCAAGAAAAGTCCTTGGCTTGAGAATGAAATCTTTACTATTTCACACCATGGGGGAAAGTGGAGAATGGGAGGTATAGGAAAACTGAGAAAACAGAGGGGATTTGCTATAGACAAAAACCTAGCAGGCACAGCAAGGTTCACAGTATGGGAAGGCACAACTCCAGAAGCAGCGCACATTCCTGAGGGTCATTACTGAATCAGGTTTTCAAAGCCTCCTTCAGACACAGTGCTCCATGCTGCACTCTTCTTTTTGCCCTGGTATCTGGCTGCTCACCTCCTTGCCCCACCCCTGTGGAAACGTCTCACCCTTTGCTTCACAGATATTATGGAGCACACAGCAGGCAACTATAACCATGAGGATATCGCGTTCACTGATGTCTAACCAAGTAAGCAAACTGTGCCAGTGGCCTGTTAAAGCACAGCCAGCCTATGGTTGAACTGCTCCTTGCTACTGTCCAGGTGGCTGATGTGCAGCTTCATGAGCCATGGGAGCAAGGAGTAAGCTGGGACTCCTAGGATCACTACTGGCCTTTCAATGTCAATGATTTTGCAGAAAGTCCCTGTTTGCACTTTGTGAACAGACCCGTGTCCTTAAAGATGTGGGCGTCATGCACCTTCCCTGATCACCCCAAGCTGATGTCATTAAAATTCCCCCGGTGATCCACCAGTGCTTGCAACCCCATTGAAAAGTATCCCTTTCTGTTTATGTATTCTGTAGCAAGGTGGTCTGGTGCCAAGATAGGGATGTGTATTCCATCTATTGCCCCACCGCAGTTAGGGAACCCCATTGCAGCAAAACCATCCAGTATCTCCAGCACATCACCCAGAGTCACAACCCTTCTTAGCAGAAGGCAATTAATGGCCCTCCATACTTGGATACAGCAAGCCCAATGGAAGATTTCCCAACTCCAAATGGATTCTCCACTGACCGGTAGCAGTCTGGCATTGCAAGCTTCCACACAGCAATTGCCACTCATTTCTCCACAGTCAGAGCTTGTCTCATTTCAGTGTCGCTGCACCACAGGGCTGGGGAGAGCTCTGCACACAATGCCTGGAAAGTGGCTTTGCACATACAAAAGTTCTGCAGCCACTCCTCGTCATCCCACACTTGCATAATGATGCGATCCCACCAGTCAGTGCTTGTTTCTCGGGACCAGAACCAGTGCTCCCTGATGTTCAGCTGCTGCATTACTGCCAGCAGCAATTGGGAATTGTTTCGTTCTATGGCTTCCAGCAGGGCTGCTTGAAGGACATTGCCATGTTCCATGCAGCAGCTCCTCTCTCAACTTTGGAAATACTCCAGGATAAGGTGGGTGATGTTTGTAGTGCTCACAATAATAGTGCACAGCTGAGCAGGATCTATGCGTCTCAGGAGATGGTGTACACATGGCTATGCCAGCCTTTTGAGAAAAGGCACAAAATATTATGGGTTGCAGTTGACATCAAGGGAGCAGGGGAGAAAACTGCATCATGTGATGTTCAAGCCATGTGCCCAGTCCCCCATGTGAAAATGTTTTGGTCCTAAGAGGCATTGCAAGCCCTTCCCAAAACCCCCTGCAGTGAATTACACTGTGGGATAGCTACCTATGGTGCACTGCTCTCGGCATCGATGCAAGCGTTACTAGGGAGGACACACTCCACTGACACAAGAAGTGTGGCGTGAACACGCACTACCAACTTAATTACTGTGGCAGCTGGATGTTGACTTACTTAAGTCAACTTAAGTTTGTAGTGTAGACATGCCCCAAAACTAAATTGAAGTAAACCTAGTTTAAACCAGTTAGGAATGTTCACATAGCCTTTTGGTCAGATTTAACTAAATTGGTTTAAAAATCTCTATCTTGAGTTAAACCAGTGCAACTTTTCCAGATAGACAAGCTCTGATTCAGGACTCCATAGCACTGAGTTCAGACTGCAGTTAAACATTAATTGCTATGGCTTTCTTTTTAAGACCCATAAATTCCACACTATTAAAATGACAGGAAGCCAACAGTAAGAAAAGAGAATGCACTAAAGGTGTCAGGAGCAGTGGAAGAACATTGCTGCTATGTGATTAAGCAGTTTTAAATACAAAAAAACCCAATCAAAACAAAAACTCCCTTTGGAATTTTTTGGTCTTCTGTCTCTGCCAGATCCTCTGCTAGTGAAGTTGGCACTGCTCTATTGATTTCAGTGGAGACGCTCCAATTTATATCCACTGAGAATCTGGCCTGTGTTGCCTCCTCACTTCCATTGTTTCTTTCTACCATCTATTTTTCCCTTCCTTTTCTCTTCCTCATCTTAAAAAGTGTTACTTTTTTCTACAGAAAATCAACTCTTTCCGAGATCAGAAGCATTCTGGAGTATCTTGATTAATGCTACACAAAGTAACCTTTGAAAATAGAGATGGAACAAAAAGAGCACCACTTGCAGATCAATCCAGCAGGGAAAGAAAAACATAAACCTTATTAAACAATCTTCAATTAAAAATGCCTCAGAGTAAAATCTATAACTTACTGTACATTACCTTAAAATTCCCTCAGTCACCTTTGTATTTTCTTAATTTCTTCCTCTCATCTCAGCAGTGAGTCCTGGCTTCTGTATGAAACTCCTCCTGACAGCAAAGCCTCTGCTTTTCATACCTATAAGCCTCTACAGCAAAAGGAAACTTTTCCTCACAATCCATGTAATATTGGCACTGCAGACTTGCCTTAAAACCAAACTATATTGAATGACAGCAGGAAACAGTTTGAACAATTGTAGTACAGATAGAAGACCCAGAAGCAGCACATGTGGCATGCAAAGTGTTAATACAGCCTAGTCTGACTGTGAACACAATATTGACCCCATTGTGCTGAGGGCCTTGGCTCCCATGGAAATCCAGGCGAGTTGAAGTTGCTCAATGTTTTGCAGAGCTGGAGTGAATGCTGAAAGGCAGTAATCAACATTCATGGAACTGTAATCATTTGCTTGGCTCAATCACGTTAGTAGGAGTTTTTCTGCACACCTTTGTGTAAAAGGGTTTTTGTTTGGCGGTGTTTGGATAAGTGTTTCTGGGTTTGGCCCATTTTGATTTCTAATAGATACAAACAAAACTATGGGTGGTGTGAGTAAAACCCCAACAAAATTTTGCTTTGCAAAATCAAGGTCAAGCAGTGGTTTGGATCAGGGTTCCATTTTATCCAAATCCTCAACATGCAGGGAGATTTGAGTAAATGCGTCTGGGTTTTGGCCCTTGTATAGTCATGAAAATGATAGAAGAATTAAATGCATCTCTAAACAATAGTTTAAATATTATTGAATAATAGATTTTGCAGATAATTTTAAGTTCTTCATAAAGAGTATTTTGAGTGGCCCTAAGCAGGCACTCCTAGATTCAAGGACACCATTACTGGCATTTATGAGTATTTGCATAAAGCACTTATAAATTCCTACATACTGATATTAGTGGAGTGACTTATTCCTGCTGCTACCAGTCTTAAATTTCAGAATATTAATGAGAAAAATTGCTGTAAAGTAGAAACGTGTCCTGAATTTGAAAAAGTCCAGAGTCCAGGGTAATAGCAATGTAATGTATATGCTACCACCAATTTTATAAGACACAGCAAAGATATTTGTCTGAAAAAAGTTAGTGCAGACTTACAAATAATAAATGTAAGTGCGAAGTATTATCATAGTGTCCTTTTGCTGATTTAAACATGTGGGTATTATCCCAGTTATATTGATGAGAAACTGAGGCAAAAAGACAGGTTTCAAAGTAGCAGTCGTGTTAGTCTGTATCCGCAAAAAGAACAGGAGTACTTGTGGCATCTTAGAGACTAAAAAATTTATTTCAGTATAAGCTTTCGTGGGCTACAGCTCACTTCTTCAGATGCATAGAATGGAACAAAATGGAGGCAAAAAGGTCATATGACTTGCTCCTGGTCGCACAACTAGTTTGTGGCAGAGTCAGAATTTTACAGAGGTTTCACGACCCTTACAGCTATAACTAAAGTGATATATAGATAAATACATACACACACACACACACACACACCATTTCTTGATCCAGACATGGGCACACATGCACATGAGGTTGCTGCATCTCATGTCTCTTCACAATGTTAGTTACAGCAGATCAGCAGAGTGGTCTCTACACAGCTTTCAGTGGAAGTAGCATCATGACAGCTGTTTTCAGTAGCTGACTCCTATAAAACAAGTTTTTGGGTGTGCATGTATTACAGAAATTTTTTTTTGTTGAAAAATGCTAATAAATTCTCTGTGATGCAAGGTAGAGAAAAAAATATTTAGATACTGATACAGAGAGGGAGCCCCATTCCAGAATAGCCAATCATTTAGTGTAGAAAAACATCCAAAAATATTGACTACATTTCAATTGATATTTGATTGTTTAACAGTGTGATTAATCACGATTAATTTTTTCGAGTAAATCACGTGAGTTAACTGCTATTAATTGACAGCCTTATTTTTTTATATATGTGCAATTTAAACAAAACATTGACGGATTCTCCACCTCTCCTTCGCACACTACTGGTTATTCTCTGAGTTGCGTGATCTGTAGCAGCCTGCACAAAGTTAAGGTTACCACCTGCTCAATTTTGGATCCTCTGTTCTGCTCCCCCAGTTTGCAGAGATGCCACTTTGATTTTGCAAGACATGTGAAGCAGGTCAATATGCTTCACTTGCCAGTGCCATATGGGAGTGCTGGTCAGGTAAACCCCATGCCACAGAGTCAGCTATTATGGAAGGGTGACCATCTCCAGCTTTGCAGTTTTGCCTCTTCCACTGTATTAATCCTATACTCAACACGGGGAATACTGTGACCATAATTACTGTTAAACTACAACTGAACATGCTGACAACTGTAGTTCATTTCCTCCAGTTGATACAGTACTTCCCACGTAAAAAGATACACTGTGGCATCAGACAGAGCAGACCACTGTCATAGGAGAGCTACCTGGGTAGAGTTGGAAGACAGATTAATCAGCAGTGCTGAACCAGCTGGTCCAATGACGTGAGAACTGTTTGACCAGCTATAGTATACAGCAAAGCCTATGAAAAATAATGATGATATTTTTTACAGTATATAGAGCCTTCCATCTCAGGAGCTCAAAATTCTTTCCCACTATTAATAAATTGAACCATATATCTGTGACACAAGGATTCTCATCTCCATTTTATAGATAAGGAAACTGACACACAAAGAAAGTAAGCAATTTGCCCTAAGTTTCAAAGGAATACTGTGGCAGAACTAAGGGTAGAATCCAAATTGAATTCAGTAGTGTGCCTTAGCCACAAGACCATCTTTCCCACTCTATTGTGGGAGAGGAATAGAAGAAGGGAAACTAGACAGGAGAGAAAATGGATAGGGTGTGAAACTCATGGGACAAAAATAGATTTGGGGGCACAGAGCAAGGAGGAGGAATTTAGGAAAGAGAAAGAATAAGAACTTGGTGAGATATGGGAATCATGTAGGAGAAGGCAATTGGGGAGGAAGGAAAAGAAAGATGAAGACTAGTAAGACGAAGAAAGGCAAAGCAAAGGCCAGAAACAGCGTGCAGGAAGGACAGAGAGGGAAAGAAAGGTATGGAATGAGTAGGGAAGGGTGATAAAAGGCATAATGGAGAGCAGATAGACCAACTGGAAAGGAAAAAAAAGGAGGGGAGAATACTCAGTATTCCAGGCAAAAGAAGAACTGGGATACTTGGCAACATAACAAGTGATTTGTGATTCGATCTTGGTGGGGGTGTGGCTTGCCCTAAAGAATGTGGATCAGTAGGAAGAATGTGGACTGAGATTAATTCATTTTTTGCCCAACAGTAAAGCTGCCCACTCACCACGACAATGCAACACAAATTGTGCATGCTATGAAAGTTATCTCGGCTTGCATCTGAGAATGAAACACTTGAAAATCAAAGGGCACAATGCAAGCTATATCTGATGACTTCTCTGTGTTACACATGATGTAGGTATCAGCGTGTCTTATGCTAATTCTATGGAAAACACTCACTGAAGTTTCTTCCAAAGGCAAGGTTCAGAGTCTTGGGAGCAATTTGACTAAGTGCATGAATGTCACATCCTATTAAGATCACATTTCTGCCTCATTAATATTTAAAAAAGGTTTCACAAGTTCCCCTATAATCACAGGTCCATTAATCACAAAAGATGTTTTTTGTTCTGACTAGCCTTAAGAGCTTCTATATTTTGATCAGGCTATATTAAAAAAAATACAATGCCAGTGTTTGGATAATGCTGTTTTGTGACCTTGCTGTACAACGCCTAAGGCAGTTCCCATATACAAATGATAAAGCCAGATAAGGGGCCTGCCTATCCATTTTCACCACACTGTAACTCAAATTCCAATATCACCAGTCATCTAGTTTGGTTCCCTTGTTGTCCAATTAAACCCTCTTTTTTCTTTCATTTTCAAGCCGTTATTGAAATACCCCAGAATCTGGGAACCTCCCTTTTTGGCAAAATGTCCTTATTTCCAACACTTAGACAATGGGCCTGATGCAGCACTTTGCTGCAGTAGTTTTTGTAGGTAGAACTCCATTGACTTCCATGGGGTTATACCGAACCCAGTTCAGAGGAAACTAGGCTGGTTTATGTTTTTGCACAGACAACAGGTGAATCTGGCTGTTTTGACTGAATTTCACTTTGAATGTCAGGGGTTTGGGCCCAACTGAATTGAAATGGAAAAAAATATATTCATATGAGCCCCTTGAGCCCAAACTGTCAAACTTCACACAAATGTGGTGTCAAGAACCGTGTCACACCATCTTCTTGACACAAGCCTGCCTGATGCAGCAAAAAAGCCACAGGGGAAAAACTGATAAATGTATACACTATATCTCCATAATAATAAAGAAAGAATGTAGAAGTAGTGAAGGAAGGAAGAGACCTGGGTAAAGGAGTAAAGGAGAACTGGTGGAGAGGAGGATAAAATTGGCAAAGATCTGTTGGTGGAAAGAGGCAGGTTTGGGGAAGGGTATTTGTAGAGGTCCCAGTTCTGTTGGTGGAAAAAAATGCTATTAATGTGTTCTTCATATAACCTGTGTCATGGATATCAAGAGCATTGTACAGGGGCCCCTTTTTATTTATATTTTTTAACAAAGCCAACCAACCAAGCATTTCAAACTACCAGTAGGCTAAATGGAGATTAAGAAGAGTTTAGACAACCCTCAGAACAGGAAGCAAAGGAGAAAGTGAAAAAAATGAATACACTCATGCATGCACACTGAGTGTAGAGTAGCAAGGAAAAAAGTAGGGCTTGTACCAAAATTAGTGGGGGAAACTGAGGTCCACAGGAGAGAGGGTAAAAGAAGACGCATGAAGAGAGGGGAGCAAGGCAGAAAACGCTAACATAACCTGTCTTATTTTGAAAATTATAGTCACTCCAATCTGACCTGGTTGTCAAAGGAGTATGTGATGGTCCTTGCTCAGGGGTGGTTGGGAGAGGAGCGTCACCTAGTGGTCAGAGATTAGGCCCGTAACTTGCAGAGGCAGTGGTTGGTAGGGGAACCCAGTTCCACCCACTCCACTAGGCCCTAATTTAAGGCCCTTTGAGGGCTGTCAGTGATCTGACAGCCAGGGGCACTTGATGCTACCCTCTCCTGGCCACTTATTACCACCTTCCCGTGATTGTCCCAAGGCTGCCATCTGAGTTTAGGAAGTGTGAAGGGTGTCTGCTTCACTTTCAGTGTCTGCATGT
The DNA here is from genome assembly GCF_003597395.2 of Chelonoidis abingdonii. NCBI lineage: Eukaryota > Metazoa > Chordata > Testudines > Testudinidae > Chelonoidis > Chelonoidis abingdonii. The sequence continues at coordinate 41,991,503 of NC_133770.1, forward strand.
CATGTGAAAACTTCCTTTCTCTTGGGGTGGCAACTGCCTCTTCCTGTAGTATAGTCCACCTTCCTGGACCAGAGCTGTCATAAGGCTTTCCCCTGCTCAGAAAGTCCAAACAAAAGAAAGGGAATTAACACACCCAGAGTTCATATGAGAGGGCAAGGGGGATGCTGTCTTCTCAAGCCCTTCTCTGAAGCAGAACCTCCTATCCCTCAGGGAGGGACCTTTGGGCAGGTTTCAGGGAGAGATTCTGCTTTCCCTTAGCTCTTCTCTGCTGGAGCTGCAGGTTGCTGGTCTGTGCTCTTCCCTGCTCTGCTCCCAAGTGAGCTGTTCTCCTGCCTTTTAACATATTCCCCGATTGGTGCATTTCCTACAGGTGTGCTAGGGCAGGGTTGGCTGAGCCCAGAGTAGTTCCTTAAACCCTTGTTTTCCGGTGTGGGGAATTACACTGGCTAATATAGACACCAAGCACATGTGTACTTATAAATGACAAGATAATGCAGGATGGACTCTTTTAAAGTGTGAGTCTATTCTGAAAAGTGACAGTAAAAGTATTATTGTGTGATCCCATATTTATTATATTTCCATGACTCCGTATCAAATTTGAGGAGCTAAATGAATTCTTTGCATTAGTCTTCACTGAAAAGTATGTGAGGGAGATTCTCAAACCTAAGCCATTCTTTTTAGGGAAGAAAGCTGAGGAACTGTTTCAGATTGAGGTGTCAGTAGAGAAGGTTTTGGAACATATTAACAAATTAAACAGTAAGAAGTCACTAGGACCAGATGGTATTCACCCAAAAGTTCTGAAGGAACTCAAAATATGAAATTGCAGAACTACTAGTTGTACTATGCAACCTATCACTTAAATTAGTTTCTGTACCAGATAACTGAAGGATAGCTAATGTGAAACCAATTTTTAAGAGAAGCTCCAGAGGTGATCTTGGCAATTACTGGCTAGTAAGCCTAACTTCAGTACCAGGCAAATTGGTTGAAATTGTAGTAAAGAATAGAATTTTGAGACACAGATGAACATGATTTGTTGGGGAAGAGTTAAAACAGCTTTTGTAAAGGGAAATCATGCCTCAGTGTATTAGAATTCTTTGAAGGGGTCAACAAACACATGGACTACGGTGATCCAGTTGATATAGTGTACTAGGACTTTCAGAAAGCCTTTGGCCCACCAAAGGCCCTTATGCAAAGTAAGCCATCATGGGATAAGAGGGAAGGTCCTTTCTTGGATCAGTAACTGGTTAAAACACAGGACACAAAGAGTAGAAATAAATAGTTCTCAGAACAGAGAAAGGTAACTAGAGATGTTCCCCAGGGATCTGTACTAGGACCAATGCTGTTTAATATATTCATAAATGATCTGGAAAAAGAGGTAAACAGTGAGGTGGCAAAGTTTACAGATGATACAAAATTACTCAAGATAGTTAAATCCAAAGCAAACTGCAAAGAGTTACAAAGAGGTCTCACAAAACTGGATGATTGGACAATAAAATTGCTGATAAAATTCAATGTTGCAAAGTGACACATACTGGAAAACATAATCCAACCATATATACAAAAATGTAGGGTCTAAATTAGCTGTTACTGCTCAAGGAAGATCTTGGAGTCATTGTGGATAGTTCTCTGAAAACATACACTCAGTGTGCAGCAGCAGTCATAAAAGCAAACAGAATGTTAGGAACCATTAGGAAAGGGATAGATAATAATAGACAATATCATAATACTGCTATATAAATCCATGGTATACCTACACTTTGAATACTGCATGCAGTTCTGGTTGCCCCATCTCAAAAGAAATATATTATAAATGGAAAAGGTTCAGAGAAGGGAAACAAAAATGATTAAGGGTACAGAACAGCTTCCATATGAAGAGAGAGTGAAAAAACTGGGATTTTTCAGCTTGGAAATATGATAGAGGGGAAATATGATAGAGTCTATAAAATCATGGATGTTGTTGAGAAAGTGAATAAGGAGATGTTATTTACCCTTTCACACAACTCAAAAACCCGAGGTCACCGAAGGAAATTAATAGGCAGCAGATTTTAAACAAACAAAAAGTAGTACTTTTTCTCACTATGTACAGTCAACCTGTGGAACTCATTACCAGGGGATGTTGTGAGGATAGGTCCAGCAATGGCTATTAGCCAAGATGGTCAGGGATGTAACTCCATGCTCTAAGTGTCCCTAAGCCTTTGACTGCAAGATGCTGGCACTGGGCATCAGGGGATGGATCACCTGATAATCGCCTTGTTCTGTTAATTACCGTTGAAGCATCTGGCATTGTCAGAAGAGAGGATATTGGGCTAGATCAGGGGTCGGCAACCTATGACACATGTGCCAAAGATGGCACAAGAGATGATTTTTGATGGCACACAGCACAGGGTGAGCCGCTCAGCCTGCCGTCGCTCTGGGGTTCCCGCTGCTGGCCCCTTGCCAGCCGGGGTCCCGCTGCCGGTCCCACTCAGCGCCCGCTGATGGCCTGGGTGAAGGAACCCCAAGCTGGTAGCGGGCTGAGACCCTGGCTGGCAGGAGCCGGCAGCTGAAACCCCAGAGCTGGGTGGGCTGGCCCCTTGCTAGCTGGGGTCCCTGCGACAGCCCCACTCACCTTGCTTCCGGTTGGAGTTCCAGCGCAGGCCCCCTGCCAGACAGGGTCCAGGCCTGAAGCCCTGCTCAGCCCTACCAGCCGCCAGCTCCACTCACCTCAGCTGCCAATCTGGGGTTCCAACCGGTTAACAACTGATCACTCAGAAGCCTGTGTGCAGCTTAAAGTATCCAAATATGTGTCAGACATTGGAAAACTCAACAAGGAAAAGCAAGGGCAAAGATCACACTAAACTGATAAGAACTGCATTTTAATTTAATTTTAAATAAAGCTTCTGAAATATTTTGAAAACCTTGTTTACTTTACATATAACAGTAGTTTGGTTATATATTATAGACTTATAGAGAGACCGTCTAAAAAATATTAAAATGTATTACCAGCATGCGAAGCCTTAAATTAGAGTGTATGCATGAAAACTTGGCACACCACTGCTGAAAGGTTGCCAACCCCTGGGCTAGATGGACCATTGGTCTGACCCAGTATGGCTGTTCTTATGTTAGGAGTTTTCACATAAAAAGTAGTTTTTTTCTAATTGCTAACCCTGAAAATTCAATCTGTGCTATTTCTATCTCAACCATCACTACTACTAATAAAGATTCTTCAAGCTAAATCTCATTGATCCTTCTCCATTGGTGGAAATCCTGCTTTCAGTCCCATCCGACTGAATATCCACAAACCAGAGCAAGTTTGTTGAGGGAAGTGATACCATGTTGACTGTCACTTTTCAGGGTTTCACTTAAGTTAAATCATTTTAGAAATCTGTTTAACTTTGGGCTCGGATTTCTCCTACAAATTGTTTTCAGTCCAGTGATCACACCAGTCTGCTTCTTCACAACATAAATATTTTATTATAGCGCTTGAAGAGTTTCAAAGCCAATATATACTTGAAGGCCTGGGCAGACTAGGAACATTAAACTGTGGGTTAAAGCAAATTCTTGAGCTCTGACTTCCCTTTACAGACCATATAAAAAGGTTTATAACCAATAGCATTAAATAAATGGAAGTGTACTGATCACCCAAATCTGAATATATACATATGAAGAATCATTTTTCACTTTGGCTTGATATTTTTCCTCAGGGATGCAACATCATAAAATCTGCAACAACAGCTGGGGCTGTGATATGCGAACACGAGTTGTGATCACTACTCAAAAGACAAGAGAAAGTAAGCAGAGTAAGCAAAAGAATATTCTCAACAGACAAACTTATCAATAGAGTGACCAGATGTCCCCATTTTATAAGGACAGTCCCGATTTCGGGGGCTTTTTCTTATATAGGCACCTATTAACCCCACCCCCTCTCCTGATTTTTTACACTTGCTATCTGGTCACCCTACTTATCAACCAGGCAGGAATGTGGGTTGTGCCATATAGAATTGTATTCTGGTCATTTATATGCACGGAGGGTTGGTTGACTGGAAACAAAAATGCTCTTGGTCAGTTTCTGATGTCGATATGTTACTTAGCCTAAATAAAACTTTTCTTTGAATTGGGTTAATAAAAAGAGAAGCCCAGTGTAAAGTGAATGGTGGCATGGAAATGAGGTCTAATATTTCCTCTAATCAGATATTGGTAGGAACAAAGATAAATGCCTTCTATCTTTAACATGCCTTTATTTGCAGTTCCCAAGATTAGCTTTTAAGCAACCAATCAAGTAGCCCTCCAACACCCTAACTCAAGGTGGGGAATAGTAATCCTTCTGAATAAGAAGAAATCAGCATTCTTAAGTAACAAAAATTTCCGTTTGGTTTGCTGCATTGTTTCCAGTTTTGCATAGAACTTACCCACCCTTCTCCCATTGCTATGGAGATGAAGACAGTGTCTAGACTCAATTGGCTAGAACAACAGCTGATGTAAAGTGTCATAGCCGCATTGACTTCAATGGAATCACACTGACTTGCAGCAATTGAGGTTCTTACCCTATATATTTAGAAGCAAATTAACTGAATGTTTCAAATCTAAATGTTTCTTACATTGCTTTAAATTAGACAACTTACTATTTTCTAAGTGAAATTAAAAATAAATTGATTATTGTCATTACATTTGCCTGGCACACCACAGCCCAGTGCAGCCCAACATGGCACATTATGAAACAAATTCCCTCAGGACCTGGTTTGCAGCAGAAAAAAAAAACTCAGAGCATGACACTGATAGGAGGAAGGCAGGCATTTCCAGAGCTTCTCTTCACCAGTTACCTATCCTGTGCCAAGGACTAGTGGCAGGGCAAGCCAATAGTCCCAGCCATTCCAGCCAGCACCTCAGAGAATACAGCCCTCCACAGCACTCTCTGTACTGGAAGTAATGGAGAACACCACCATTGTTTCTCTTCTATGTCTGGCCAGTTTAGGAAATAACAGGATGCTCCCACAAGATGCAAGTTAACCTATTTCTGCTTCAAGTTGGAATAAGCTGGGTGCCTGTAACATGAATTTTCTGACAGTTTAGGACAGTGTTTCCCAAACTTGGGACGCCGCTTGTGTAGGGAAAGCCCCTGGCAGGCCGGGCTAGTTTGTTTACCTGCCGCATCCTCAGGTCTGGCCGATCGTGGCTCCCACTGGCCGCAGTTCGCTGCTCCACACCAATGGGAGCTGCAGGAAGCAGCAGGCAGTATGTCCCTCGGCCCATACAGCTTCCAGCAGCTCCCATTGGCTTGGAGTGGCAAACCGCGGCCATTGGGAGCCACAATCAGCCGGACTTGCAGATGCAGCAGGTAAACAAACCAGCCTGACCAGCCAGGGGCTTTCCCTACACAAGCAGCGTCCCAAGTCTGGGAAACACTGGTTTAGGATGTCTATATCAGTACATGTATCAGAGGGGTAGCGGTGTTAGTCTGAATCTGTAAAAAATCCTGTGGTGCCTTATAGACATATATCAGTACAGCGTCACCAGAGAGTGGAACAGACTTACTTCACTCCTAACTGTGTCCAGTGAAAACAATGTTCATTGAAACTGGAGATCAGTTCAGCAGATGATTACATTCCCAAACAAGCGGAGCTGCAATTCAAATCAAAGTTAAACTTTCCAACTATCAGAGTGTTTAGACGCAGTGTTCCAATTCAGCTCATTAAGGAGAGGAGAGTTTGCAGCTCAAATCTAATTCCAATCAAGATCTGGGGGTTTGGTTGGGGCCCATTCAAACCAAGACAAAATTCATGTTTAAATGTAAAAAGTTTGAAGTTTTCACAAGCCTGGGCCTTTCCTGATTCTCACTAAGGCTGGAAGAGCACATGTCAAAATACCAAGAGAAAAGCTTTTCTTGGGTAACTTCCACAATCATTGTAGCAGGATGAACTAGAGATCCAAAGAGCCTGTTTTTATGAGATTTACGGCATGATTTTGCAGGCTCACTTTCATCTGAACCTTTTGCAGTTATGCATTACTCCACCGTACTGGGGAGTGTTAAATTAACTGATTAAAAAGTAGTCCATTTGATATGTTTTAAAAGTCAATAAGGTGGTTAAAAGTTCATTTGGGCATTACTTTATACCAAGCAGTCCATTTTGAAAAAAATCATGTTTCCATTTCTTCATAAATTTGTATTTATTTATTTTAATTCATTTCTTATCAATAAAACATACTGAATGCCCAGGAAGCTTTCAATTCCCAAAACATACAATCTTAGCAGAAAGCAGCATTTTCACTTTCAGCTTCCTTGTGGGGCAGTATATTTTGCTCCTATTGACAGAAGTAAATGTTTCATGCAGAAAATAAAGTCTTTTCTTAAAATAAATAAAGACACCACTTTTCTCTTGTTCCTTTTCAGAGGACATGCATTCTTACAGATCAATGTTTTAACCCTTAGGACACTGGCATTTTTCAGACTGCCAGCCAGACAAATGCTTAAGCCATACATCTACAGTCCTCAGTGGTTTTAAATGACAAAAATTTATCCACCTATGTGTCTTTTAATGTTTTTAAATGGGTTTTTTGTGCCTAAGCAGAGAGAAGACTTATGCATGACTATGCGGAGGCCAGGGGAATAGGGCTGCTTCTGAGGTAAGTAGAGTGCTTTATTTCTTATTCACTTTTCTGTTGGTTGCTATTAATTTTTACAATTGACCTGGCATTTTGCAGGCAATATAAAGCAGGGAATTGTTGCTTCTTTCAAGTTCTGCACTTCTATTGTAACAGTGAAGGGCCAATCCCTGGATCTCTCACCTGCAAGACACTCATCACAAGCAAAGGCCATTAAACCCACAATTAACAAGAGTATCAAAAGGTGCTGATCACCCACAGCTTTTACTGAAGTCTGTGAAAGCTTCAGGAGCTCAGCAGCTTCGAAAAACAGTCTGTATGGGCTCAGTTCAGCCCTAAGCACACATAATACTACAGTACAAGGTAGAAACCAATTCTAAATGTCATAGTTTTGCGGTTTCCCTCTGCACCAAGAACAATTAAAACACTTTTGCTTGAGCTTGAGTTTGTTCAAATGAAATAAAAAAATCAAAGTGAAACTTATGGGGAGTGACACCCCTGAAATAAACAGCCCCAGGAACTGAAACTCCTGAGCTTTGCAAGGCAGTAGCCAAAATAGGGGCTGAGAGCCAGAGCAAGTTTGGTGGAGGTAGTAATACTTTGCCCCTTTCTCTCTTTGGTCATACTCCGAAAACTACTGGCAAACAGAAAGAAGCAAGATGTGATCAACCAGAAAATCATATAAAGGGAGCAGATGCTCATGCTCGGAGAAGAGCTTTTTATGTAGCTAACATCATCATGCTAATGCATATACTTTTTCATAACTCTGTGTTTTAATTGTTGCCTCATTCAGCATTTTTTTAAAAATGAAATTAGATGGCCTGGAAATCTTCTGCAAAATGTAGGGGCTAAATTATCAGATGATCTGATAGTATCGCATACCTCTTTTGACTCTGCTACCAGTTCAGATAGTGAAAGAATGCAATCAGAGTCACTGTTTCCATCTTTAAATGCATATGATAATGCTAAACTTTTTATTTCATACTGACATTTCGCACAGAGATTCCAATTTCATTTCAAGTAATTGTATGCTCTTTTGTACCAGTGGATTACAATCTCCAAAACCTCTTCTAGTTTCCTGAATACGTGAGCCAGAGTAGCACCATGGCCTGTCTGAGAAGGTCCAAGTGCAATTAAACCATTTAGAGAATACCAACCTGGGGATCTCTGCCCATGCAATAATCATAATTGTATGAAGAGAGTCGGGAGCTAAGAATCTGCAGGGCACTCTTTAAAGAAGCACCTCATCCCTCCATGAGCTATGAATGTTGCCATATTCTGTGCTTGAGGGTTGTGAGAGATTTGGGGGTATTACTGTCTGAAGCCTAATAAAAACCTGAGACATGGCTCCTGCAGGCCAGTTTGCCAACTCACCAAATAAGGAAGGGGGTGGAAGTCACCATTACAGATTTTTTCCATCTCCTTTTCTTCATGGATTGCTTTATATTCACAAACTAAACAAAATCCCCGCAAACAAGCACTTCTATCTCAGACAGTGGGAGGTGAGAGAATGCACCTTTTCCCACTGCTAGCTCCCTTTGCATCAGTTTCCCTTTTCGTTTTATAACTCCCCCCAGATCATCTATTTGATGGGCTGGAACCTGGTAACTCTTTATAGACAAGGCTGCATTCACACCTTATCACAGGTACTGGCTAGTAGAAGATCTATCTAGGTGCACCTAAAGATATACACTTATTACTGTTTTATAAGAAGAGTTCCTGCAGCTGGCTGCAGACACTCACATCTTGTATATTTAATTATCAACCATACTAAGGCTCTCAAGCTACAACATTGTACTGGATAGTCTATATCTTATAAGTCTCTGTTAATATGCAATGACATTGAGATTAAAAATATTTTTAGGAAAAACGCACTTTTTCTATTATAAGTTTCTATTTAACTTTATTCATCTGCCCCATTTCATCCCCATTCCAGTGGTTTAGTGACTAGAATTAAGAAACTTTAGGTATTTACACCAAATTTAACTGGGTTCTTATGATGCCCATGGAATCAGATCAACTGCAAAGAATTTCCCCCACCCAGTGATTTCCCTACCCCCCCCCCAAGGGGGAGTGTACACCCCTCCTTGAATTTCCCCAACACCCCCCACCCAGTTTTTTGAACTAGTCACCTGCCAAACCTGGTGGCTGAACTTTGCGCCTTTGTCCTCACCCACAACTATTTCACATTTGGGGACAAATATATACCTTCAAGTCAGCAGCACTGCTATGGGTACCCGCAAGGCCCCACGTATGCAAACATTTTTATGGCTGACTTAGAACAACGCTTCTTTAGCTCTCATCTCCTAATGCCCCTACTCTACTTGTGCTACATTGATGACATCTTCATCATCTGGACCCATGGAAAAGAAGCCCTTCAGGAATTCAATCATGATTACAACAATTTCCATCCCACCATCAACCTCAGCATAGACCAGTCCACACAAGTGGTCCATTTCCTTGACACTACTGTGCTAATAAGCAATGGTCACATAAACACCACCCTATACTGGAAACCTATTGACCGCTATACTTACCTAGATGCCTCCAGCTTCCATCCAGGACACACCACACCATTCATTGTCTACAGCCAAGCTCTAAGATACAATCACATTTGCTTCAATCCCTCAGACAGAGACGAGCACCTACAAGATCTCTATCAAGCATTCTTACAACTACAATACCCACCTGCTGAAGTGAAAAAACAGATTGACAGAGCCAGAAGAGTACCCAGAAGTCACCTATTATGAGACAGGTCCAACACAGAAAATAACAGAACGCCACTAGCCGTCACCTTCATCCCCCAATTAAAACGTCTCCAACGCATTATCAAAGATCTACAGCCTATTCTGAAAGATGATCCCTCACTCTCCCAGATCTTGGGAGACAGGCCAGTCCTTGCTTACAGACAGCCCCCAAACCTGAAGCAAATACTCACTAGCAAGCACACACCACAGAACAACAACACTAACCCAGGAATCTATCCTTGCAACAAAACCCGATGCCAACTCTGTCCACATATCTATTCCAGTGACACCATAATAGGACCCAATCACATTAGCCTTGCCATCAGGGGCTCATTCACCTGCACATCTACCAATGTGATATATGCCATCATGTGCCAGCAATGCCACTCTGCCATGTACATTGGCCAAACCAGTCAGTCTCTATGCAAAAGAATAAATGGACATAAATCTGACATTGGGAATCATAATATTCAAAAACCAGTAGGAGAACACTTCAACCTCTCTGGCCATTCAGTAACAGATTTAAAGGTGGCAATTTTGCAAAAGAAAAGCTTCAGAAAGACTCCAAAGAGAAACTGCTGAACTTGAATTAATATGCAAACTAGATACAATCAATTTAGGCTTAAATAGAGACTGGGAATGTCTGAGCCATTACACACATTGAATCTGTTTCCCCATGTTAAATATCCTTACACCTTCTTGTCAAACTGTCTTAAATGGGCTATCTTGATTATCACAACAAAAGATTTTTTTTCTGCCGCTGACAATAGCACATATTAATTAATTAGCCTCTTAGAGTTGGTTGGGCAACTCCCACCTTTTCATGTTCTCTGTGTGTATACATATATATACCTCCGCACGTATAAATTCCATTCTATGCATCCGATGAAATGGGCCCACGAAAGCTTATGCTCAAATACATTTGTTAGTCTCTAAGGTGCCACAAGGACTCCTGTTCTTTTTGCGGATACAGACTAACATGGCTGCTACTCTGAACATGCCAATTTAGTGACTGTTTGGAAATGAATTGAAATTGAAACATTAACACACACTCTAAAAGCATATACAGTGTATGATAAAATACATGTATCTGAAAGTATAATAGATTTGAAAAGTCTGAACATAGACTAGCTTCCTATACAGCTGTTGTTTTTTATGACAATGTCAGTGCATTCATTTTGGTGATGTGGCCAACCTAATAATTTCAAATGATGATTTGTATGCAAAGCCTAAATGAGCTCTCCCTGACAGCTAGTGATGAGGTGGAGGAAGGCTTCAGGACAGATTGTATTTACATTCACACCTAATCTACCTAGGTATCCAGCAAACGGAGCTGTGCTGCCCAAGTGATAGATTTTGGCTGGGGTTGGGTTACAAATCACTTGAATGCGGAGAGTGCGGGTGGGGAATGAAATGTTGTTGTTCTTATTGTATAAGTAAAGGGCAGTTGAACTGTACTTAGCCCTTGCTGATTGAGGGCATCAAGAGAGAGGGTGGGGACCTGTCCCTCTCACTGTTTAAAGACAGAGCTGACTAGGCTCCATAGATAGTCTTTTGTTCTGTTAAGAGACCACTGCAGCTGAAATCACTGATAATCAAGTCCAAGTGCTTAGTCCTGCTCTGGGGACAGTGTTCTTTGGTTACAGTGTTTTTGTGTAAAAAAAACAGCCCAGAATGCACTAGCAGTGAGGTTCCCCCACTGAGTGCTCAGCTGAAATCACGGAGAGCTGGGTGGACCCTCAAGAGACCAACTCACAGAGGTCACAGTGGTAGGTGGCAGCAAAAGGTAACTGCACAGGGCCATTGGCAACAGAGTAGTGGAGTGAACGGTGGCACAACGAACAGCCATGACCAGAGCAAACAGTGAGCAGCTGAAGGAACAAGCAAGGTGCCTTCTTGCCCCCCACCTGGGAGGTGTGCTCACGTAAAACCCTCTGAACTCTGAATCTCCACTGATCAAAGACAACACCGGTGAGTGGGATGCGGTGGAGAGAAGTGAGGGACACAGAATCATAGAATCATAGAATCAAAAGGTTGGAAGGGACCTCATGAGGTCATCTAGTCCAACCCCTGCCAAAGGCAGGACCACTTTCCCTAAATCCCAGCAGGGTGCGTCTAGCCGGACCTTAAATAGCTCTAAAGATGGAGATTCTACCACCTCCCTAGGTAACCCATCCCAATACTTCACCACTCTCCTAGTCAGAAAGTTTTTTCTAATATTCAGCCTCGACTTCCGCAACTGCAACTTCAAACCATTGCTCCTTGTTCTGTCCTCCATCACCACTGAGAACAGCCTAGCTCCCTCCTCCTTGGAGCACCCCTTCAAGTAGTTGAAGGTTGCTATCAAATCCCCCTTAGTCTCTCTCTGCAGGCTAATAAGCCTAGTTCCTTCAGTCTCTCTTCATAAGTCATGTGCTCTAGTCCTCTAATCATTCTTGTTGCCCTCCGCTGGACTCTCTCCAATTGTTCCACGTCCTTTTTGTAGTGTGGCACCCAAAACTGGACACAATATTCCAGATGCGGCCTCACCAGTGCCGAATAGAGGGGAATAATCACATCCCTCGATCTGCTGGCAACACTCCTACTAATACGGCCCATTATGCTATTAGCCTTTTTGGCTACAAGAGCACACTGTAGGCTCATTGTCAACTTTCCATCTACCGTAACCCCAAGATCCTTTTCTTCAGCACTGCTACTTAGCCAAACAGTCCCCAGCCTGTAGTAGTGCATGGGTTTTTCTGTCCTAAGTGCAGGACTTTGCACTTGTCCTTGTGAACTTCATGAGGTTTCTGTGTCCACTTCTCCAATTTGTCTAAGTCTCCCTGAATCCTATCCCTGCCCTCCAGCGTGTCCACCACTCCCCCCAACTTGGTGTCATCTGCAAATTTACTTAATGTGCAAGCTATCCCATCAAAGATCATTAATGAAGACATTAATAGAACGGCCCTAACACAGACCCCTGGGGCACACCACTTGTTACTGGTTGCCAACTAGAGAGTGTGCCATTGATACCTACCCCTGAGCCCGTTGATTCACCAGTTCTCATCCACTTCACAGTCCACCTCCAACCCATACTTCCTTAGTTTGCTGATGAGAATGCTGTGGGAAAGCGTGTCAAACGCCTTAAAGGTCAAGGTAAACACATCAACACTTGCCCCCATCCACAAGTCCAGTCATCTCATCATAGAAAGCAATCAGGTTGGTCAGGCATGATTACCCTTGGTGAATCCATGCTGACTGTTTGATCACCTTGTTTCCTCTAAGTGTTTCAGGATGGATTCCTTCAGCACCTGCACCATGATTTTCCAGGGATTGAGGTGAGACTGATTGGTCTGTAGTTCCCTGGATCCTCCTTTTTCCCTTTCTTAAAGATAGGTACTATATTTGCTTTCTTCCAGTCCTCGGGACCTCTCCTGTTCGCCATGAATTTCAAAGATAATGGTCAGCGCTCTGCAATCACATCAGCTAACTCCCTCAGCACCCTCGGATGCAGTTCATCCGGTCCCATAGACTTGTGCACCGTAACGTTTTAAGTAGTCCCAACCTGACCCTCTATCACAGTGGGCTGCTCTCCTCCTCTCCTCTCGGCGTTCCCCAGTTTAGTAGTCTGGGAGTTGATCCTGCCCGTAAAGACTGAAGTGAAGAAGGAACTGAGTACTTCAGCCTTTTCCATATCTCCACCACTAGGATACCTGCCTCATTGAGTAAGGGACCTACACCATCCCTAGTCCTCTTCTTGTTGCTTACATACTTGTAAAACCCTTCCTATTATCCTTCACATCCTTTGCTAGTTTCAACTCAAATTGCCCTTTGGCCTTCTGATCCTATCCTGCAGGCCTGACAATAATCTTATATGCCCCCAGTCATCTGTCCAAGCTTCCATTTTTTGTAAGCTTCCTTCTTTTGCTTCAGCTCACCACTGAGTTCCTGCTAAGCCATGCTGGGCACTTTCTACGCTTGCTGTTCTTTCTGCACATCGGTATGGTATTTTCCTGGCTCTTTGCATGGTTTCTTAAAAAACTGCCAGCTCTCCTGGACACCCATCCCTTCAGTTCAGCTTCCCAGGAATCCTGCCCATCATTTCTCTAAAGGAGCTGAAATCTGCTTTTCTGAAATCCAGAAAAGAAACATTTGTTTGTTGACTATATTTAGTGACTTTGCTCCAGAATGCTAGATTTGTGACTGGGAATGGAAACTTACCTAAATATGTTTTCTAGTAGCCAAGATTTTAAAATGCATTATTTGCCAAGGTTGTTATCTCACATTGTTGCTCTCTTGAGAGGTCATTATGTTGGGGAGTTTCTGTACTAAACATTTTACATAAGAATGGTCAAACTGGGTCAGACCAATGGTGCATATTGCCCAGTATCCGTGTCTTCCAACAGTGGTCAAGGCCAGGTGCTTCAGAGGGAATGAACAGAACAGGTAATCATCAAGTGATCCATCCCCTGTTGCCCATTCCCAGCTTCTGGCAAACAGGCTAGGACCTCAAGAGCATGGTGTTGCATCCCTCCCCATCCTGGCTAATAGTCACTGATGGACCTATTCTCCAGGAATTTATCTAGTTCTTTTTAAAATCCTGTTATAGTTTTGGTCTTCACAGCATCCCCTGGCAAAGAGTTCCACGGGTTGACTTTATATTGTGAGAAGAAGTACTTCCTTTTTTTAAAAAAAACCCTGCTGCCTATTACATTGGGTGACTGCTAGTTCTTGTGTTATGTGAAGGATTAAATAACATTTCCCTATTCATTTTCTTCACACCAGTCAAGATTTTATAGATCTCTTTCTTATCCCCCCTTAATCATCTTTTTTTTTAAGCTGAAAATTCCCAGTCATTTTAATTTCTTCTCCTGTTACCCCTAATCATTTTAGTTGCCCATCTCTGTACCTTTTTCATTTCCAATATATATATTTTTAGGGTGGGTGACCAGAGCTGCACACAGTATTCAAGGTGTACACGTACCATGGATTTATATAGAGGCAATATGATATTTTCTGTCTTATTATCTATCCCTTTCTTTAAAAAGCAAAGGTTTCAGAGTAGCAGTCGTGTTAGTCTGTATCCGCAAAAAGAACAGGAGTACTTGTAGCACCTTAGAGACTAACAAATTTATTTGAACATAAGCTTTCGTGGGATGCATCCGAAGTGGACTGTAGCCCACAAAAGTGTATGCTCAAAGGTGCCACAAGTCCTCCTGTTCTTTTTTAAAAAAGCAAACAGAATGTTGGGAATCATTGACTGCTGCTGCACATTGAGTGGATGTTTTCAGAGAACTATCCACAATGACTCCAAGATCTCTTTTACTTGAATGGTAACAGCTAATTCAGACTCCTTCATTTTGTATGTATAGTTGAGATTGTTTTCCAATGTGCATTACTTTGCATTTATCAACATTGAATTTCATCTGCCATTTTTGTTGCCCAGTCACCCAGTTTTGTGAGATCCCTTTGTAACTCTTCGCAGTCTGCCTGGGACTTCACTATCTTGGATACTTTTGTATCATCTGCAAATTTTGCCTCCTCACTATTTACCCATTTTTCCAGATTATTTACGAGTATGTTGAACAGGGCTGGTCCCAGTACTGACCCCTCAGGGATACCACTAGTTATCTCTCTACGTTCTGAAAACTGATAATTTATTCCTACCCCTTGTTTCCCATCTTTTAACCAGTTACTGATCCATGAGAAGACGTCCCTCTTATCCCATAATGGCTTACTTTTCAAAAGTCAATTTAAAATTAAATACTTTTTTTTTAATTTATATTTTTTTAGAAATCTAGACCTGTTAACGTGTTTTGGTGTAACTTGCATTATTCTTATCTTAAATTTGCATCATCCTAACAAAACATTTACTTTATTCATATCTATTTTATATATCTCATTGGTCCTGACACCCCCCCTGTAAATTCGAATACCCCACCATTTCAATTCCTGGGGAAACCACTGCCCCCACCCCTTTGAACATTGTCATTACATACAAATGATTAGCAATGGGACGCATAGCATATGTCAAAGGGACATAAATCAATTTGCCTGGCCACATGTCCAAGGGGCAAAATAGAAATTTGTAATCTGCACCTCATTTATTCTCCTTTGTATGTGGAACTGATTGAGGCTGTGAATCACACATAGTGAGCAGAGCTGGATGATGAAGGCATAAAATCTGTCTTCCATGTCAAAATCATAAGAAAGAGTGTGCATTAAATAAATCAAAAAGGTACAAACTACTGCAGCCTTGTGTATTGCTTGGCAGCAACAAAATATGATAACAAAGGTAGTCACATTTCAGAGTCAGAAGACTGTAAATATGTGGTGCCCTGGCATGGAAGTAAATGGTGTAAGTCCATGAAAAATGACATACATGTAGCTTTGATTTATGTATATAGCCACTTATATCTGGTAACTGACTATGGGAGGGTGGGGGGGAAGAAGGTGGTGTACAAACTTGTATGCTTGTAATTCCTTTCATCATTACTGAATCAATTTCAGCCAGCGCTGCTTTAGTTTTAGACAAAAGACAGCTTTAAAATGCAGCTTTGCCACATGTGTTCTTCTTAAGAGAAATATTATACAAATCCCAGCAGGACAAACCTATGGGACTGAATTCTGCCTAGGAAGATTTTTCTATTATTTCTGGCCAGACAACTTCCCTAGTTAACATGAATGATTCCTAGCAAGACCCATTTACTCTTCAATTGATGCAGGAAAAAACACAGGAGTTTTATTTCTGGCAGGACTAATATACAGTAGAAGCCAAGGCCTCTGATCCTGGCACTGCAAACCTATAGCACATGATTCCTGGCAAGAAAAGTAGGGACTAAATTATTGGCAGCATACACATAGGAGTCTATTAGGAAAAACTCATTCAATTTCTGTCAGAACAAACATATTGGGTTGAATTATTAGCAGGACAAATACAAATTAATCCAGGCAAGACAAATACATGATCTTACATTCCTGGCATGACACATACACAGGGCCATATGCTCCCTTCCCATGTAAAAACATATGGAGGAGAACAAAATCAAAAACCCATGTTGGTTTTGATGCATGGTTCTGAGCCACATTTAACCTCACAGGACTGGCAGGGACATAGTAAGGCAGAAGGTACACCCACAAAAAGGGTGGGGAGCCAAGGGGTTCTCCCTAGAGGAACCTTGGCCACAAACTTGTGGATCCCCAGCCAGCTGTGCAGATGGTCTGTCTCCTTTTCCATGTTCATTCCATTTCCCCCGCCTCATCCACGAAGCACAGGGCAGACCCCTACTCTGTGTTCAGCTACATTTTGCAATATCTGACAGCCTGGGAAGAAGACTACAACTCCCACCATCCATCACAGCAAATTTCAACCTCAACCAACTTTATTTAAATCACTGTTTAAATTTATTTTGTGACAACTCAAACCTGTCCAAGTGGCTGATGAGAGTTACATTCCTTCTGTGAAAACCATTGGGCTGGGCAGCCAGACCAGTGCTATGTGACAAAACTTGACAGAACACAGGTATTTAATAAGTGGGTTATATACAGCACACAAGCTTCAGTCCTCAGTAGGGTAACTCGTACAACATAGTTATTGATATCCAGGGCATACTATACAATGGTGAACATGGTGTACTCTGCGTTACCTTTAGTACATTTGAGAGATTAGAAGGGTTATGCTGGGGAAAGCCAGTTTGAGGAGTAATATCTGTTTACTTCTGTTTCCTAGAGACAATGACTTCTCATTGCCAAAGGGTGGTGATACAGTGAGCTGTGCAAAAATCATTGGTCATATTATTGCAAACAGAAATGCTTTGCAATATACTACTGTTTACAAAAAAGTGAGTAAAGGAATTTTCAACCACCTGTTTTTACTCAAAACTAATCTAAAATGTAATCTCATTAAACAGCTATGAAGAGGTAATCCCAATATAAAGCAGTATGGCCTAATAATTAAACCCAGCATCCTAGTTACCTAGGGCTACCAGATAGCAACTGTGAAAAAACAGGACAGAGGGTAGGCGGTAACAGGCGCCTATATAAGAAAAAGTCCCCAAAATGGGACTGTCCCTTTAAAAATAGGACATCTGGTCACACTGTTGTTACCTGTGTTTTAAACTGCTTTGCCATAGATATAGGTGATTTGACTTGTGATCTGTTAGTTTAACTCTAGCAGCCTTACATCCTCCACACACTGATATACACTGTATCTCCAGTTAGTGATGGATATATAAGACTACATGAAATCCAAGGTGATTACTCCACCTGATGGGTGATAAATATGATCTCAGTTAACTGACAGACACTTATAAAAATAAAATGTGAAAGTTTCATTATGTTTGAAAAACTAACAATGATATTTTCTTTCCAGGATCATAGCAGAAATGTCCTGTTTCTGCACATTTGAATTGCAGTCCATCTGAGTCTGCCTGTCCAAATTCTGTAACTTAAAAAAAACCCACCCTCTGCTACCTGGAGTAAGAAGAAAACAATATAATACAATACGTCAAATTCTGATTGCAGCAAGGTGGAGGGGCCTGCCTCTGAGGCTGACTGGAAGGAACACCTTCCCACCCACTGGTGGGTGGAACCAGGCAGGGTCCACACCTCATGCTAGAAGCAGAGTGGCAGAACAGAATGTATCAGAGGTGGGGCCTCCAGCTCAGTTGGGCCAGAGGCGGAGAAGGAGCTGGATGGCTCTGCCTTGCTGATGGCCTCTGCACCAGGGACTGATTTGTGCCTATTCCAGGAGCTGGACCCTGAGGGAGGGATGCAGCTGAGACTGCTGTTTGCCAAGTACCCCGAGGAGCTGCTGGGATTGCTGACTGCTGAGTATCCCAAAAAGACTGTTGCTCGGGGAGTCCTCAGAGCCTTACAAGCAGGTAGGGGTAGGAAGTAGCCCAGGGATACCAGACATTAGTCTGGTTGTGTGGCTGAAACCACAGACAGCATATTTCAGCCGGACCCCTGCGGACCACTTGCCAGTGGTAGGGCCCTGGGCTGGGACCTAGTGGAGTAGGGTGGGCCCAGGTTCCCCTACCCCTTGCTGCCAACCCCACCCCTGGGATGGCAGCCTACACGTTTTAGGCTGGGTGGCCTGTGTGTGTTTGCTGCCTGCCCCAGGCAGAGAAGTTTCACTACGACTGCTACTGCTCTGACCTACCCAGAGGGCCTGAGCCTAACTATGTTTGCTGTGTGCCCCAGCCAGAGGAGCTGAGGTATAGACTGCTACTGCTCTGCCCCAAAGGGCCAGAGCTATAGACTCTTTGCTGACAGCATGCTAATCCCCTGTCAATTGGCTATCAGCTGCTACATGGCATAGCGAGGCGGAGTGGCCTCCCTCCACGGCTGACAGGGAGGGATCACTCCAAGCCATTAAACTGACCTCAACTTTTACAGTTCAAATCTGGCATAACTATTGATTTCAGTGGAGTTGCTCCAGATTTACGTCAATGTAGCTGATTCAATGTATTTTTTATACAATTCATACAGCCTGTTGACAGCTTCATTACAGAAGGAGTCATTCATTATTTAAGAGAAAAGAAAAGTTTTAAAGTTAAATGTAACGAGGGGAAGTAATCCACATTAGATCCACAAAGGGACTTACATGTTGTGTTATTCAGTTGTTGATTGTGGTGGTTCCCACACCTTATAATTTTTAGCCCAATGCTTCAAGCACTCATCTGGAATGTGGAAGATGTAGGTTCAATGCCCCCTATTTGCTGAATTGGGGGAAATATTTGAACTGGGATTTCCTGTCTCTCAGGAAAATGTGCTAACGACTGAGCTATGAAATATTCTAGCTATTAGATTTCATTGAGCGTGTCAACAAGCATGTGGACAAAGGTGATTCAGTTGATACAGTGTACTTGGATTTTCAGAAAGGCTCAACAAGGTGCCACACTAAAGACTTGTAAACAAAGTAAGCAGTGATGAGATAAGACAGAAGGTCCTGTCATGGATCAGTAACTGATTAAAAGATAGGAAAGAGTAAGGAATAAATGCTCTGTTTTCACAGTGGAGAGAAGTAAATAGAGGAGTCCCCTAAAGATCTGTACTGGGATCTATGGATATGTTGAACCACACAACTGACCTAGAAAAGGGATGAACAGTGAAGTGGTCAAATTTGCTGATCATACAAAATTACTCAAGATAGTTAAATCCACAGCAGACTGCAAAGAGTTACAAAGGGATCTCATGTGACTGGGCAACCAAATGGCTGATGAAATTCACTGTTGATAAATGCAAAGTAATGCACATTGGAAAACATAATTCCATACAAAATTGTGGGTTCTAAATTAGTTGTTATTGCTTAAGAAAGATCTTGGAGTCATTGTGGGTAGTTCTCTGAAAACATCTGCTCAAAGTCCAGCAGCAGTCAAAAAAAGCTAACTGGATGTTAGTGTGAAAGTAGAATGAATTATATTGTAAAAATAAGAATGGATTAAAGAAATGTTGTATGTTCCTTTAAGCAGAAATAAGGAATGTTGAAATATAGTTGTCAAGAAGAGAAACATTAAGGTACAAAACAATGGGTCCACTTAAGCTAATGGTGGGACATTAACAGGAGATCGGTAATAGTTAGTAAGGAAATAAGATATGCATGTCTAGCCAGGTAAACGTATCAGATTCTTCTTCCTTTTGTTATCTTGTTAAGTTCATGACCTTTTATCTGTATAAACTAAGATAGTTTGTGTCTTGTATGGTACTCACATTATCTGGGTGTTATTACCAGAGCTCTTTGCTAATAAAACAGAGTGGCCTGACAAATTGTGAGTCCTGAGTCTAATTTTAACATTAGGAACCATTAGGAAAGGGATCCATAATAACTCAGACTCAGACTCTAGGACTGGAAGGGACTTCGAGAGGTCGTCGAGTCCAGTCCCCTGCCATCATGGCAGGGCCAAATACTGTCTAGACCATCCCTGATAGACATTTATCTAACTTACTCTTAAATATCTCCAGAGATGGAGAGTCCACAACTTCCTAGGCAATTTATTCTAGTGTCCAACCACCCTGACAGTTAGGAACTTTTTCCTAATGTCCAACCTAAACCTCCCTTGCTGCTGTTTAAGCCCATTGCTTCTTGTTCTATCATTAGAGGCTAAGGTGAACAAGTTTTCTCCCTCCTCCTGAGGACACCCTTTAGATACCTGAAAACTGCTATCATGTCCCCTCTCAGTCTTCTCTTTTTCCAATAAATTAAACCAAAACTTTTCAGCTTTCCTTCATTAAGGTCATGTTCTCAAGACCTGGAATCATTCTTGTGGAGAAATTGGAGAGGGATCCAGAGAAGGAAGCAACATCTTTTCTTCAAAATGGTGCCCAGAACTGGACACAATACTCCAGTTGAGGCCTAACCAGCGCCGAGTTAGAGTGAGAATGACTTCTCGTGTCTTTGTTTAAACAACCTGTTAATGCATCCCAGAATCACGTTTGCACTTTTTTTTTGCAACAGTATCACACTGTTGGACTCATATTTAGCTTGTTGGTTCCACTATGACCCCTAGATTCTTTCTGCCATTACTCCTTCCTAGACACGTCTCTTCCCATTCTTATGTGTGAAAAACTTGATGTTCCATTCCCTAGTGAGACTTATGCATTGTCTTTATTGAATTCATCCGGTTTACTTCTGACCATTCTTCCAATTTGTCCAGATTCATTTGAATTTTGACCTTCCTCCAAAGCAGTGCATTCCCTCCAGTTTGGTATAGTCGCAAAACCTAATAAGCTACTTTCTATAGCCACATTCTAAGTTGTTGGATGAAGTTATTGAACAGAAGCCGCGGTCCCAAAACAAACCCCTGCGGAACCCCACTTTTATTTACCTTTCAGCAGAGATTGGGAGCCATTAATAGCTACTCTCTGGAGTAGGTTTATCAGCCAGTTATGCACCCACCTTATAGTAGCCCCATCTAAAGTGTATTTGCCTAGTTTACTCGTAAGAATATCATGCCGAGACCGCTATCCATTGGCCTTATTAAAAGTCTAGGTATACCACAGTCCACCGCTTCTCCCTTATCCAACAACGACTCGTTATTCTATCAAAGAAAGCGATCAGATTTGGTTGAACGATGTCCTTTACAAACCTGCTGGCTATTCCTATCACCTTCCACCTTCCAAGTGTTTGCAGATGATTTTCTTTAATACTTGCCTCCAATTATCTTTCCCTGGCACAGAAGTTAAAACTAACTGGTCTGTAGTTTCCTGGCGTGTTTTTATTTCCCTTTTATAGATGGGCCACTATATTTGCCCTTTTCCAGTCTTCTGGAATCTCTCCCGTCTCCCATGACTTTCCAAAGATAATAGCTAGAGGCTCAGATACCTCCTCTATTAATTCCTTGAGTATTCTAAGATGCATTTCATCAGGCTCTAGTGACTTGCAGGCATCTAACTTTTCTAAGTGATTTTTAACTTGCTCTTTTTTTATTTGATCTTCTAAACCTACCCCCTTCCCATAAGTATTAACATAGTGAATACTTAATAATTCCTTCAGACTTCTCAGTGAAGACCGAAACAAAGATGTCATTAAGCATCTCTGCCATTTCCAAGTTTCCTGTTACTGTTTCTCCCGCCTCATTGAGCAATGGGCCTACCCTGTCCTTGGTCTTCCTCTTGCTTCTAATGTATTGATAAAAAGATATCAATAATAATGATAATAAGACAGAAAATATCATAATGCTACTATATAAATCCATGGTATACCCACACCCTGAATACTGCATGCAGTTCTTGTCACCCCATTTCAAAGAAGGTAGTTAGAATTGGAAAAGGTATAGAAAAGAGAAACAAAAATGATTAGGGGTATGAAACAGCTTCAAGGAGAGATTAAAAAGACTAGGACTGTTCAGTTTAGAAAAGAAACAACTAAGGGGTGATATGATAGAGGGCTATAGTCATGATTGGTGCAGAAAATATGAATAGGGAAGTATTTACTCCACTTCCAGCCATGCCCTCGCTCTTGTGCCACCCCTTCTCCCTGAGCCCCTGTCCCCGTGCCACCTCTTCCCCCCAAAACCCATCCCCTGCTCACTCCTCTCCATCCCTCTCCCACCATTGCTTGTCCTTATGGCCAGTAAAAAGTGGGAGGGCATAACCCTCCAATTTTTAAAAGTGGGGGGCCATGGTCCCCTGCCCCTTTCCGTAGTATCTTCCCTCAGTTTATGCATCGCTCTGGGATTTAGCTGGGAAATACATGTCTGGATGCCTAGAGTGAGGCAGTGGTGCACATGCACAGAGGTAGAAACTTAGGCACATAGGGAACTTTTACTGAAAAAATTAGACATCGTGATTTTAGGCATCTCCACGGTTAGGCAGCAAATGAGTGGGAATTTTGTGATTGCAGTAGACCCTAAAATTGGGACTTGGTGTAAGGAATCGGGTCACAGGCACTCTGGCCTACTTGTCACACCTGGGCTGATGTCCACAAGTCTAGGATGGCCCCGAGGGGGTGTTCAGTGAGCAGGGATTGGAGTAATCACTATAGCCAGGATCAGTAAGCAAAAGTCAGAGTAAGGCCAGGGCTGTAAATCAGAGATAGCTACGAGGCTGAAAATCAGGAGGCAAGAGTCAGGCTGGGGTCAGAGACTGGAGATCAGAAGCAAGCTGGGGTCTGGAGTCACAGCAGGCCAGAAGTCTATGCTGTTGCCCAGACAACTCCAGGGTTAAATAGTGCACTTGGCCAATCAGAAGGTGGCAGAGTGCTTTCACTCTGGATCCTTTGGACATTACTGGCTGTGGCACCTAAACACCACAGTGCTTCTTGGATGTGACTCTGTGCCCCCCTGGTAGTGATGGGGAAATGTCAGCCATCCCAGGCTCTGCAGACCTGGGTTTTAGTCCCATGGAACCTACACTTAGGTGCCTAAGTCTGGGCATTGAGCACCTAAATACCTTTGTGGAGCTGAGCCCAGTGGCTCAAGGTGGGGAGAAAAAAAAGTTTCGTATACATCAGGGCCGGCTCTAGCAATTTTGCCGCCCCAAGCATGGTGGCACGCCGCGGGGGCGCCCTGCTGCTCGCCTGTCCTGCGGCTCCGGTGGACCTCCCACAGGCGTTTCTGTGGAGGGTCCAATGGTCCCGTTGCTCCGGTGGAGCTGCCGCAGGTGTGTCTGCAGGAGGTCCACCGGAGTCGAGGGACCAGCTGACCGTCCGCAGCCACGTCTGCGGCAGCTCCACCAGAGCCACCTGCCGCCCTCCCAGCAACTGGCAGAGCGCCCCTCCCCCACAGCGTGCCGCCCCAAGCACGCGCTTGGCGCGCTGTGGCCTGGAGCCGGCCCTGGTATACATAAATCCACGTGAGTAAAGAAGACTTCTGACTCTGGAGACCAGAAATTTACAGATCCTGCAGTTTAGGTTTCTCACAGATAATTTCGAGGCACACACAGATCTAGATGTGGCTATTATTCTTGTCCTGGACAGACCAACCTTTACTGCAACTGGAAATCAGAGCTTTGCCTGTCTTCACAGAAGACGATGCTCTCACCATGCTAGCTCTTGAAAATGCATGGACTCCCACCAAACTGTAAAACAATGCAAACTTTACCAACTAGAGAGCCACTCTCCGTCTACTGAGAGCCTGGCACCAAAGCCCCCTCTCCCAGCCCACTACCTGGTTAGATGACCCAGGACAGAAAAAACAGGAAGGAAGAAAATCTGAGAGTCAGTGGCGGGGTGTGTGTGTGGAGCGGGGGGACTGACCCAATGGAATTTGCATGCACCCATGTCAAGACTGTGAAGGAGTCAAAGATCGTCCTCCTTCTCATGAACTTAAACTGCTTTGACCCAACCACAGAGTGAGGAACCATCATTTCCGTTCAGAGAAAATCTCTTGCCTCACGTCTGAGTTGGCCTTATAAGATACCAGGAACAACAAACCAAGCTCAAGACCAAAAAAAACCCCACCTTTTCCCAAGAACTCAGCCCATTCTCACCAGTAGCAGTCATGGAAGTACTAACAGGATTCAAGGCCACCAACTGTCTCTCTAACCACAGCTAGGACCCCTTATGAAAGAGGGCATCTACACCTCCTTTGAAGAGAGAATTCCGCCAGGAAAAGCAAAAGTATTTCTTACTTGTGCTTAAGAAACCATCATACCAGGAAACTCCCAGTGTCTAGTCTCCTTTTCTAAGCAAGCTAAAATTCAGAAGTTGGTAAAGGAATATTCTTCTACACCACCCAACAGCCATTATTCTGAAAGCCATTCAATCACAGTACAGAGACAGCATTTATTGCTGTGTTGGATCATCATCCTGTCCATAGACAGTGAAGAAACACCTGACTAGACATCTCTGTGGCATTTGATGATAACCAAATACTCCTATGGCACCTCCAAGAGGCTTCATGAGACAAAGAAACACCCTGAAATGCTGAGATCTTCCCTCTCAGACTGAATCTAAGCTCAGTCCATTCCCCGTTCCCCTTCTTCTTTAAAACCTATAGCAAGTCATTAAGGGAGCTAGTGAGACAACAGATATTAAAATGATACTGTGACAGTCTGTACCCGTATGTTCATCCCTTGCACAAGACTATGGTAAATTTTGTACAAAGAATGGCTTGTGAGGTATCATTTGAAAAGAACTAATAATTTGCTGATCAATATTGTCCTGGTAAAATATGTGTGGCAACATTGCACATAACGCTATAAGATTCCTCTGTATGGTTTTACTAAGACATGGCCATATGCCCTCATGGCATCCATTGTGGATAAGTTTATCTCATGATGGATTTACAGTAGAAGAAGCGCCACAAGTTTCATGGTCTGCAGAGAAAGTGACAAAATATTATCTTGTATCAGGCCCCACTCAACATCAACCTGGGTTTAATTTTCCAGAAAGGCAAGGTAGCCTTCTCAACCAGTTTTGTATCAGACATGGAATTTGTGCTGCAGCAGAATTTCTGTGGCAGTTTAGAGAGTCCACTATGTCAGTTTGGGCAGCCACTAACCATGGTACAAATTGTTCAGGACTGCAAAATGACAACTTCCTGGAGGTCTTCGTGCCTTGAACATTGTTGATAAGAATGCTGTGCCTTGGCTTGATCGGATTGCATACATCAAATAAATAAAATATAAATAATTTGTAGTCACTTAAAATCTCTCTTTTGTAGTTAATAAATTTGTTTTATTGTTTTATCTAAACCAATGTGTTTGGATTGAAATGTTTGGGAAACTCCATTTGGAATAACAGGATTTGTGCATATAATTTCTTATTAACAACATGACAGACTTTATATGAGCTTGTATTGTTCAAGAGGGCCTGGGCAGTACAAGTCATATATTCCTGGAGAAAGTTGGGGACTGGGAATTTGCTGATGTTGCTCTTCAGTGTAATTCAAGGGTTGCTGGCTATAGCACTCATACAACAGAACTGGGAGTAACTTACATGCTGGAGGCTGTGTGTGAGCAGACCAAGAGTACTAACTCCCACAGTGAAGCAGTGTAAAAGGCACCCCCAGGTTGGTGAACTGATAGGAGACAGCTGTTCATCAGTCCAGATTGTACCCTGGGTAATGTCATAGGTACCCAGCACTACATCTCTTTACATTAGATGTGAAAAGCAGCATCTCCCAGTATCCAGTGATTATCAGGACCTAGATGAAGAGCATCTGATGAAAGCTGAACTCAGGTAAAACAGAGGTGACATTTGGCAGAAAGAGAAAAGAAATGCACAGAATTTGCGCCTCTATTGAATATACCTGTGTCTCGATTGTTAAATAGGTGTTCCATACATTCACGGTCTTCAGTGTTGAACATTTCAGATTATATCTAGTAATGAATTTCCATGTCCTAAAACAGCTCCAGTCAGTATAGACAACAGCAGCCTTTTGATTAAGTATTCAGGTTATTATGAGCGCCTCATGCTGATGCTCTGTCCTCTACACTGGCTCCCCAATGAATAGAGTCTGATTCAAGATCTCTCTTATATTAACAGCCCTCTCAGGGATTAAACCCATTTGATAATAGGAATATTAACTGAAACATATAAAAATGGCTGAGTATTTGTGAAGAGCCAGTTTCAATTTCAGAATCACAAGTATTCATACCAGGAACCTGAGTCAAAGAGTTTTCAATGATCTACTCAGGGAACAGAAGCATACTAAGTCATTTGCTTGTCATATCAAACAGCTCACATTTCAGATAGTTGCAACTGCTTATGAACCACCTACAGACCAAAAATCAGTTACAGTTTAGCAAATAACTGTAAATAGCAAATTCAAAAAAATAATCTTCTGGCAAATAAGTTGCCAGCTAAAAAAAGGTAACATTCATCAAATAAATTATTTGCTACTAATGGTTATTCCAACTTTACTTATAACACCTTCTTTGCTTCAATACTGGAATTTCTGCTGATCGGGGCAGAAAGTTTTTTTCAACATCAGCTATTTCTTTGATGTATTAAGTTTTGTCATTGAATAGCTGTATGACTGAGTAAAGGCTACAAGTAAAAATCTAACAAATAACTATTAATCAGTCATGTCCATGTATTAAATAGGATCTATTACCTTCATCAACCTTGTGGTTAATAAAAAAAGATGCTAAAATTTTAAAATCAAAGCATTTCCCAGTCAGCCCAATAAAGAAAGCCAAGTGTCCAACAACAGAGTCTGAAACCCAGTTATTTGCAAGAAAAATCACCAACATTCAAATTACACAAGAAAAGATTCTTCAGAAAAATCAGCACGCTGATCTAGAATTAAGGGGCACTCATAAAATGTTTTAAAGGAAGAACACTTGTCTTAAGCTTTTAAGTAATCAGGATCTGACTTTTCAGATAAAACAGTATGAGCAGCATAGTTTAAAGACACAGCTATGACATTATTGGTGTAGGCTGGTTAAAGATGACCATGGAGTTGTTTTCAGTAACAGGTGTAATCACCTGTGCATTTTATACTCTATGATCTCACATCTACAGATAGGCCATTTTCTAACTTAAGGAGAAAATTAAGACAGCTTTAAATTACAGTCTAGCTAAATCAATTCCTCCTACTGTGTCAATTAGACAACATTCTTTTTCACATCATGAGCTCGTGGTAAACAGCTGATGCTTACAGAGCAAGCCACATTTCAGTGGTGGGTAAAGCAATTCTTGTATATGTATTCTGCAAAGCAGTTTAGGATCCTTTAGGATGAAAGCTGTGCTACATAAAAATAAGGTATTATACATAGAATTACAGTGGAATTTGTTTGGTAGAGAGTAGATGGTATCTCTGGACTTACATTTCTCTTTTTATATCCACTTCCTTTGACTTTGTGTTTCCCACTCTCTGTAATCTGCATTCCACTAGCACCCTGCTGCTTTGTCACTGGACTGTGACTTGAACCATCATTCTTCTCCAGAATCACCTGGGGACTTCTTGCTGCAAGGCAATACAGGTAAAAGTGGATGTAATGAAGCACACTGAAAAAGAAAAGAAAACATAAATATGCAGAGCTATCAAAGGAAATTATTTCTCCTATATAGTGCTGAATAAACCAACCATAAAGAGAGAAAATCAAAAGACCCAGTGTTTTTGTGATCTTTCAGTAGAGAAAACAGATATCTGTTACTACAGGGTCTGAAATGCAGTGCTAAGTGTACTTTGTTGACGAATGTGTTAATGAAAAATGCTCATCTGGCTACCTGAATGCTTACATAACCTATGTGGAGGTGATCCTGGCTATATGACTGCAAAGAAAGTTCATTGGATCTCTCTTAAAAGCATCTCTGGATTTCATACCTACCCAAAGGGGAGGCCCCGGAATTGCATGTCACCAGCAGTTGTCCAAGCCCAAGGAATTAGTCTCAATACCCTAATTCACTATGCAAGTACCACAAAGTGGCTATTCAAGCCACTTGAATATAAGGTGAATAAATAAGTCATAATTAAAAAAAACCTGATTAAACTTTGATTTTACATAGCATTTTTAATCCGGGTATCTCAAAGCTCTTTATAAAGTAGGGTAAGCATTTTCCTAATATACAGTTGGAGAATTGGAGGCATAGAGAGATTAATAAGCAACTTACCCAACTGCATCAAGTAGGTAAATGACAGAACTAGCACTAGAATTGTGGTTTCCTGACTCCCAGCTGACTGCTCTTGCCGCTACACAATGGTGCCTGTAGCGAAGCGATGACTCACCGGTGCAACACCTCCTGCTGGTCATCTCGGGAATTAGCTTTCCAGCATACAGAGTGCCTCTGACTGGCTGGTGTCTCGCCTGCCGCTGGCCCCCGTGTCTCTCCTTGACCCTGGTGCCGTTTACCTTGGGATGCTGCCCAGCAGTACCCCACCATACTCTGGGTCTCCCATCCCAGGGGAACCCCCAACCCACCTTCCCTCAGTTGCTACTGCCAGTCACCATCTAGCCCCCACCCACTGGGGCAAACTGCAGTCTGTAATGGCCACTCATCATTGGCAAGGGGGTCAGACCAGCTGCCTCTGCCTAACCCCAGACTGCACCTCTGCAACCCCTGTACCGCTTTGGCCTTTAGCAAGGCCCGCAGCCTGGGGATTTGCCAGGCTAGAGCTCCCCAACTCTTCTTGCCTTTCCCTAGTCCTGCTCTACTCCCAGTACCCTGAGCTCCCAAGCAGACCTGTCCTTCTCCCTCCAAGGCTGGAGAGAGAGAGACTCCTTGCTTTCAGGCCCGGCAGCTCTTTTATAGGGCCCAGCCTGACCCTGATTGGCTGCCTCCCAGCCTCTCCTTATTGGCTCCCAGCCCCAGCCCTCTCCAAGGGCAGGCCTTTAACCCTTTCAGGGCCGGAGTGGGATGGCCACCCTGCTACAGTGCCTCTCTCACAAACATGACTACTTAAAGAATCTCTGCAACACACAATACTGAAACTTTAATGCTTCAATATATTTTAATTGACTACTTGTGTTTCCTTCTCCTTGTTGTTTCAGTTTGCACGTCTCTGGGTACCTATGCACCTTCTGAACTGGCTGGACATTTAATAAGGATCAGCACTTCTTATTCCTCCTACTCACTTCCACTGCTGCTCCAAGCTTGCTCAGTACTATTCATACCTCTATTCATGCATTTCTTGAACAGTTAGAGAAAGAAAACTTGAACCAATGCCACCTTACTTGAAGCCAAGCGAAAACAACTAACAATTTTAACAGATTTGTACACTAATGAGTTCTGAAGGGTGGTATACTGCATGTTCTATTCTTTGAGCATTCTGTGTACAGAGAAATCTTGCATTATACACTACAAAAGGCAAGTTTGACAGAAATGAGCCAAATCAGTAAAGAGCTCTGGCAAGTATACAGCTGTTTCTAATATATGACATCCTGAGAGAATTTTGACGACATCTGCTATCAAGGCAAGAAAAATTTAGAAATGCCTTTAAAGAATCAAAGCCATATTGTCATTCAACTTTTTAAATACATCATGGTCACTTCATCTACAGAAGTTTAGCTTCCATGTAATTATATAGGTCTCTTACAACAATGCCTTTCATCTTCTCCTCAGGAGGCAATTGAGGATTCTTTCATCAA
The DNA here is from genome assembly GCF_003597395.2 of Chelonoidis abingdonii. Taxonomy (NCBI): domain Eukaryota; kingdom Metazoa; phylum Chordata; order Testudines; family Testudinidae; genus Chelonoidis; species Chelonoidis abingdonii. Next base: position 42,021,286 of record NC_133770.1, read on the forward strand.
AAATCTCCCTGAAGGGAAGCAGTCAGAATTCACAGCCTTTTAACAGATGAGTTCTTCCTTAGGGAAGGAGGTTGGGGGAAAACATATGGATACTGCTATTCTCAAAGCAGTACAGAACTATAACTCCATAATGTAAAGGAAGCTCCATTATAGTTTCTCACCACCACCAGCAAACACCTGTGAGAGGCAATATTTACAGGATACTTTTACACAGGCAGATTATGTTTTTTAATTAAAAGTAATTCAAAATAAAGTCACATGGACTACACACTTGATAAATTCTGTCTACATGATTCTTTAAATCACAGTAGTCGTCACACAGTTCATTTAGGCTGAATAATACATTTGTTGTATTGTTAAATAGAAATTGAGTACTGAAACATTTATTGAAGATTAACAACCATGTAATGACAGGTATTAAATTTGTTCTGAGAGTGCTTTTCAAGTGCCCCTAATTTTATGGGTTCCTCATTTTGAAGCTGAGTCTAGCCCATTCTGCCGTGGTGCTGTGGGGTTGCAGTTTTGTGCTGCTTTCTGACTGAATCCATTCTTCTCCCTCTCTTGACATTATTTGTTTGTATTATGGTAGGCCCTAGAAGCCCCGGCCAAGCTTGTTTCCCATTATACTAAGCACTGTACATATATATAATATGTTAGAATAGAAGTAAAATGGTATTATCACCACTGCATACAGCATTAGTGAGATCATTATAGAATCATAGAATATCAGGGTTGGAAGAGACCTCAGGAGGTTATCTGGTCCAACCCCCTGCTCAGACCAGGACCAATCCCCAACTAAATCATCCCAGACAGGGCTTTGTCAAGCCTGACCTTAAAAACCTCTAAGGAAAGAGATTCCACCATCTCCCTAGGTAATCCATTCCTATGTTTCACCACGCCCCTAATGAAAAAGTTTTTCCTAATATCCAACCTAAACCTCCCCTACTGCAACTTGAGACTATTACTCCTTGTTCTGTCATCTGCTACCACTGAGAACAGTCTAGATCCATCCTCACTGGAACCCCCTTTCAGGAGTTGAAAACAACTATCAAATCCCCCCTCATTCTTCTCTTCTGCAGACTAAATAATCCCAGTTCCCTCAGCGTCTCCTCATAATTCATATGCTCCACCCCCTAATCATTTTTGTTGCCATCCACTGGACTTTTTCCAATTTTTCCACATCCTTCTTGTAGTGTGGCGTCCAAAACTGGAGGCAATACTCCAAATGAAGCCTCACCAATGCCGAATAGAGGGGAATGATCATGTCCCTTGATCTGCTGGCAATGCTCCTCCTTATATAGCCCAAAATGCCATTAGCCTTCTTGACAACAAGGGCATACTATTGACTCATATCCAGCTTCTTGTCCACTGTAACCCCTAAGTCCTTTTCTGCAGAACTACTGCCTAGCCATTTGGTCCCTAGTCTGTAGCAGTGCATGGGATTCTTCCTTCCTAAGTGCAGGACTCTGCACTTGTCAATGCTGAACCTCATCAGATTTCTTTTGGTCCAATCCTCTAATTTGTCTAGGTCCATCTGTATGTTATCCCTACCTTCCAGCATATCTATCACTCCTCCCAGTTTAGTGTCATCTGCAAACTTGCTGAGGGTGCAATCCATGCCATACTCCAGATCATTAATGAAGATATTGAACAAAACCGGCCCCAGGACTGACCCTTG
>NC_133770.1:42025036-42052745 GCF_003597395.2 Chelonoidis abingdonii
CCTTATGCTAATAGCATGTAAAACAACTCATACATAGGCATGTGGGAGCTTTCCCACAACTGGACTATCTCTGATGGCAAAGGGCCAGGCTTTTCCAAACACACCGGGCTTCCCAGGCTAAGCGGTTCTAACCAGCTACAAACAGCATCTGCTAATACACAGCACTCTTTAGTAACCTGTCCTTGAGAAGGCGAACAGCCTTAGCTAAACCACCGTGACAAAATCTTCCGCAGTCCCTTACATTAGCAGACAAAGGCATAACAAGATCCACTAGCAGGAAACTGAAGTAGACAAATTCAGACTGGAAATATGGAGCACATTTTTAATAGTGAAGGTAATTAACCATTGGAACAATTTACCTAGTATATGGTATATTCTCTGTCACCTGAAGTCTTTAAATCAGGACTGGATGTGTGTCATATATAGGAATTGGGTAATATCCCTTTAAATAGCTTGTGAACCCTCTAGTGGAGCTCACTGTGTTCTATGGTTTAAAAATCAGCCAGAGCAGCAGTACAGATATATAACTAGGTCTTGCTTGTTGTGCATATTTAGTAAACATGGTTATTCGGGGTGTGTAGTTCCTACATATTGTTGTTGTTGTGGAAAGGGCAAAAGAGAACAGCAACTTTTTAATAGATATGCTCCAGGTCCACTAGAAAAATATAGGCTTAATGCAGGAATCACTGGGTAAAATGTTATGGCCTGTGCTATGTAGCAGGTCAGACTAAATGATCATAATGGTTCTGTTTGGCCATAAAAGCTGCAAAGACCTGATGATCTAAATAGAAAAGATAGACAAAGGGTGCGAGGAAGGAAGTATTATTCACATTTCACAGTTGGGGACCTGAGATAGAAACATTTGTGACTTTCCCAAGGTCACACAAGAAGTCTGTGAGATCTGGAAATTAAATCCAGATCTCCAGAATCCTAATCCCTAGAGATTGCATTTATCTGTGGCTTCCTAGAGTGCATTGTTTCTAGCCACTCCCTGTGCCTATCCCCTCTGTCCTCCTGCACCATGGAATGTTGGGAGGGGAGGGCAGGGACTTGTCAGAGTCAAAGCAGAACAAAGCAAGTGGATCAAGGCCAGGAGTGTGGTACTTAAAAATTGAATATGTAACCATAAATAAAATATCAATGTGAGGCTAACTTTGTGCTTTTCTTGACAAATTAATCCCACTGCTGTGACCCAGAGGGAAATAAAACTGCTTATCTCCAGAATACAGGAATCTTAATTTATCTTTTTTAAAACTATAGTTAGAAGCACTTAGCTGAACTATTACTCTTTCAGAACCAAATTTAATGTACAAGGTAAATCATCTAGCCCAGAAGATATGAACTAACATCCCTTCTTCTCCATGACCTTCTTATGGGCCAGCAGCTTCCTCCTCCTGGCAATTTTCTTGTTAGATTTCATCTCTTTCCTGGTTAACCCCAAACTTTTTACAGTCCTTCCTCATTGCACTTCCCCTGTCTTTTAAACATCCTGTTTTGGAGCTCAGAGCCCAATCAAGCTTTTCTACTTGAGAGAATTTTGAATGAAGAATGATCCTAGGATTTAAGGGGGAGGAGAGAAGAAGTGCCTGTCCAACCCAGAACACTAAATCTGCAGGGGTATGTCCACACTGAAATTAGACACCTGCAGCTACTCCATGCCAGCTGACTCAGGCTCACAAGACACAGGTTAAGAGGCTGTTTAAATAAGGTGCAGAGGTTGTAGGCCTTGCAAGGTCCTACAGCCCAGGCTCAAGCCCAAGCCCAAATGTCTACACTGCAGTTAAACAGCCCATTAGCCCAAGCCCCGTGGGCCAGCTGTGGGTTTTTAATTGCAGTGTAGACATACCCCAGAGGCAGGAGTGAGGTATAGAGTGCCAGTTACACAACCTGTCAGCACTTGCTTTCCATATGTTGGCTCATGGAGACTTCAGAGAACTGGCCATTGTGCCCTTATAGGAAAGTACAAGAGTAGGCAGATATAGAAGAGGGCAGACTCAGAGAAGACACAGAATCAAGTGGGCATTGCTCAAAATCAGATGCTGGTCTAAGTATCAGCTGGAGGACACACAACAGAAATGTGAGGTGCTTTCACCACAGACAGAGCTGATCGTCCTATCTCCCCACAGTACTCACAATAGCTCTTTCCAGCCTGGGGAGAAAGTAACTGGGCTCAGCACCTGAATTCAGCCCAGCTGGCCCTTTTCCCATCTTCTTATGTGAAATCTCCATTACTAGAAATTTGCAACCATGGTAACTCATTCTGTAAAATCCTCTGCTAATTTCTGTGTATGAATTGTCCTTTTGATCCACCTCAAGATATGCCATTGTTCATGCAATATACATTTTTTGCCTCATATTCTTCTGCCATCAACATTTCCTTCCAGCGATCATAAACATTCATCACCTGCTGAACTCTTCTCCCTTATTTATTTATCTTTGTAGTCTTTATACCACCTTGTTGTGCTTACTGAATACCATGACCTGTTTGGGCACACACTGCATACACTTAAAAAGCAAAGGCGCATTTCTGGTTAAACAAGAGACCATTTTGTGCCACTACAGTTATGTAGCTGCTACAATAAACAGAAAATGAGAGTTGTTCTAATCAGGAGATGTGCTTTCTTATGTGAAAGGTTTTTCAGTGCCAGGTTTTATACTGAAATTACTTGCGTATATGAGAGAGTCATTTTCTTTTTTCCCAGCCCTAGTATTCTAGCTGCTGCTCTGCACACCTCTATAGGATGTGCCTAAAGGCCAACGGCATAACATACTGTAAATACATATTTATAAAGAAAAGTTAACCTGATGTTTTATGCTACTTATTTTATATGCAATCCATAAAACCGTGAACATACGCAATCTGTTTTAGGATAGACTACTTTTTAAAAAATATGTTGCCCCATCACCTTTCATCTAACACCTATTTTCAATTAGGCAGGATGGTTTCATGAAGCATTATCCCACATCCTTATCAGACATGGTTAAATATAAACATTCTAGGGAGTGGACTTCTGAAATCTTGTTTTATAAATAATTTGAAAATAAAACATCTTGTGTGCCTCCTTTAACAGCATTGCCAGCTCTCACAATTTTATCACTAGTCTCACAATATTTGGTGGTGGTCTTCAGAGATTACATGCAAATCCCAGCTTTCATTTAAAAAAGTAATTAAGCTTCTAGCTTTCTTGGCTGTGGAGAAGAGCTTGAAAAGCGTGAACTGAGTATACTGTAAAGAATCAAAAAGTAGAAGGCAAACAACCACTAATTCTGTTTATTTTAACTTTATTATTTTTAAGCCAATCTGATGATTTTTGACTCATGGTTTTTAAAGGCTTGGGAATAGCAATACTACATCGATTACATCATTCTGATAAGCATTGTCTCCTGAAATTTAAAAGAGATGAGAAATGCAGAAAAAGATGGGATAGATCTCATCACTAGGCAAGATGGGAGATAGTATAGGTCGTATGTCAAGGGATGGGTGAACAGGTGTGGGGAAAAAAAGAAGAAATTTTTTAATCTTCACCTACCTAGACTTAAACCTGTACTGAATGTTTTATCAAATCTGTGCCCTGCAACTCCTCCATTCATTTTCATTTTAATGAAAATCTGTGCATTTTGTGGTTCCAAATGGAATGGGAAGGGATGAAACACTGTAAGAAACACCAAGACCCATTTATCTTGTATTTATGACTTGACATGAAGGAAGGAGTTCTGACAGTCTTGCAAGAAAGTCTCTTCTTACAAAATCTCTAGGGACTTTTCCACACTTAGGAGGTGTGGATGTTTGAATAAGCATCCAGGGCTTGGGGTGCTTATCTGAATCAAATCCAAAAGGGCTCTTGATGTTTACTTATATATTCATACTTGCTTTTCACATACAGTTAATAGTGGGCACTGGGCAGACAATATAAATGCCAGTGTTTTAATAAAAGCTTCCAGCAAACTTTCCCATTAGCCTCTGATAAACTCTGGGTTCAAGGTGCATGTTTACTTGCAGAGGGAATTTTTATCAGGAATGGAATGGGGAATCCCCTCATTTGTTCCCATAACCAAAAATCCTTTCAATAGCAAAGAAAAATGGCAAAAGTTTATACCAAGCTTCATATTGTAAATGCATTTAAAATATTGCGCCAAGTTCAGCTTCTAAAATCTGATGATGGGGGTTGAGCTAAAAACTTTGAAAAGGGATAAATGGTTATTCCCACCTGGCAAAGTTTGTTTGAATTCCTGTAATTTTGTGCAATAAAATCCACTCTAAGGCAAAACGTGTTCTTCAGGAAATTTTTGCTAGTTCTTTCTGGCAGGGATGGGGTGAACTCCTTCAGAGTCAGGAAAATCATCTCAATCTCTCTCAAGTGGTCATAGGTGGAGGTGGGCTGGCGGGCAAAGGAGGGTGTCGGCCCCCTAAAACTTCAAGCCTCAGGGGAAGGCATCCTGAGTGTGCAATGCAATGAATTCTGCCAGTTTGTGCCCCTGAGGCAAAGGGTACATCCATACTACCCACCGGATCGGCAGGTAGCAATTGATCTATCAGGGATCAATTTATTGTGTCTCATCTACACACAATAAATTGATCCCCGCCACGCTCCCTGTCGACTCTAGAACTTCACCAGAGTGAGAGGCAGAAGTGGAGCTGAAGGGGAGCCATGGCCATCGATCCCATGCCCTGAGGACGGGAGGTAAGTCGAAATAAGATACATTGACTTCAGCTACTCTATTCTTGTAGCTGAAGTTGCGTATCTTACATCAAACTCCCCCCTCCACCACCACCACCACCACCACCAGCCCAAGGAGTCAGAATTTTGTTTATAAACAGAGTGATTAACAGGTGATTAAGATAAGAAAGGGCTCTTAGGATGTTTCCTAAAGTTAAATGATCTGTTCCAAGCTTGGTAAACTGCAAAAAGTAAGTAGCCTAAATGATAGAAAGTAATTACAGATTTTTTTTACAGTCGTTTCAATTGTTGTATTCAAGAGGTGGTGACAAAACTATCTTTGAGAAGATAACTGATTTTTTAGTTAAGGAAATGCAGTAGATCTAATCTACCTGGATGTCAGTAAGGCATTTGATATAGATCCACCTGGGAAATTATTAGTTAAATTGGAGAAGATGGGGATTAAGATGATAACTGAAAGGTAAATAAGGAACTGGTTAAAGGGAAGACTACAGCAGGTCGTACTGAAAGGTGAACTCTCAGGCTAGACAAGAGAAAGGTTACTAGCGGAATTCCTCAGGACTTAGTCTTGGGACCAACCTTATTTAACATTTTTATTACTGACCGTGACACAAAAAGTGGGAGCGTGCTAATAAAATTTGCAAATGACACAAAGTTGGGAGGTATTGTCAATACTGAGGGAGGCCGGAATACCATATAAGAAGAATTGAATGACCTTGTAAATGGAAGCAATACAAATGGGATGATATTTAATAGTGCGAAGGGCAAGGTCATGCATTTAGGGACTAACAACAAGAATTTTTGCTATAAACTGGGGATTTATCAGTTGGAAGTGACAGTGGAGAAGAAAGAGGTGAGGGTATTGCTTGATCACAGGATGATCATGAGCCATCAATGTGATGTGGCCATGAAAAGGCTAATGCATTCCTGGAGTGCATCAAGCGAGGTATTTCCAGTAGACAAAGGGAAGTGTTAGTACCACTATACGAGGCACTGGTGAGACCTCATATGGAATACTGTGTGCAATTCTGGTCTCCCATGTTTAAGGGCTAGTTTGCATTTGCAAGGCTAAAGCGCTGCCGCAGCAGCGTTTTACTGTGCCTTGTGTGGTCATGGCACAGCGCTGGGAGAGAGCTCTCCCAGCGTTCTAAAAAAGCCAGCTCAACAAGGGGCATGGCTCCCAGCACTGGGGCACTGTTTACACTGACACTTTACAGCGCTGCAACTTGCTGCACTCAGGGGATGTTTTTTCACTTCCCTGAGTGAGAAAGTTGCATGGCTGATAATTGCCAGTGTAGATAAACCCTAAGAAAGAGTAATTTAGACTGGAACAGGTACAGAGAAGGGTTACTCCCTTCTGAGGAATGGAAATCCTATCTTATGAGACGAGACTCAAAGAACTTGGCTTGTTTAGTCTAACCAATAGAAGCTGAGGGGAGATATGATTACTCTGCATAAATACATCAGAGGGATAAATACCAGGGAGGTGGAAGAGTTATTTAAGTTAATCATCAATATGGACCCCAGAACAAATACATATAAACTGGACATCAACAAGTTTAGGGTTGAAATGAGGCGAAGGTTTCTAACCATCAGAGGGGTGAAGTTCTGGAAGAGCCTCCCAAGAGGAGCAGTGGGGGCAAAAAACCTGACTGGCTTCAAGATTGAATTTGATAAGTTTATGGATGAGATAGTCTGATAGGACTGCCTACAATGGTGTGTGGTCATCGGTGACTCCCTATAGCAAAAATCCCCAATGGCAGGAGACAGGACACTAGATGGGCAGGGATCTGAGTTATTACAGAGAATTCTTTCCTAGGTATCTGCCTGGTGGGTCTTGCCCACATGCTCAGGGTCTAACTGACTGCCATATTTGGGGTCAGGAAGGAGTTTTCACCCAGGACAGATTGGCAGAGAGTTTTTACTTTCTTCTGCAGCATGGGGCATAGGTCACTTGCAGGTTTAAACTAGTGTAAATGGTGAATCCTCTGTAACTTGAAGTCTTTATACTATGATTTGAGGACTTCAGGACAGCCAGAGGTTAGGGGTGTATTACAGGAGTGGGTGGGTGAGGTTCTGTGGCCCGCAATGTGCAGCAAGTCAGACTAGATGATCACAATGGTCCCTCCTGACTTTAGTAAAAGTATCTGAGGAAGAATATACATTACAATGTTAAACCTAACCAGTGTCCCATAAGTGATTTGCCACAAGATATCAGAACATGTTAGTATTAGAGCTGAGTGGGTCTAATATTTATTTAATTTTCTTTCTTGGTATAGGAACTAGATACTATGCTCCTGTCAGATAAAATATTAGAATTTTCAGTTGCCTAAGTAGCCCCTGGAATCATGGTTAAAGTCCTGTCCCCACCCCAAATCTGAAATGGCACTACCATGGGCAGGCACAGAATTTGTGTGTATATGTGTCTCTCTCTTTCTCTCTCTCTCTCTCTCTCTCTCACACACACAACGGTTGGCCTGACTGGAGCAACACCCCCAAATATAGAAGTCAAACTATGCCTGTGCAGGTGATTAGTCAATTTATAAACCAAAAATTCATAGTGCTAAGTGTTAACAAGTGTTTCATCCATAACGTCAGTGAAAGTATTCACGCACAGCAAGAGAACATCCTCTACAGCTGCATGGCTTTTGTCAGTTTCTTTCCATCTTCTTTGAGAAACTAGTATCAGAGGGGTAGCCGTGTTAGTCTGGATCTGTAAAAGCAGCAGAGAATCCTGTGGCACCTTATAGACTCACAGACGTTTTGGAGCATGAGCTTTCGTGGGTGAATACCCACTTCGTCAGATGCATGTAGTGGAAATTTCCAGGGGCAGGTATATATATGCTAGCAAGCAAGCTAGAGATAACGAGGGTAGTTCAATCAAGGAGATGAGGCCCTGTTCTAGCAGCTGAGGTGTGAAACCAAGAGAGGAGAAACTGACTCTGTAGCTGGCAAGCCATTCACAGTCTTTGTTCAAGCCTGAGCTGATGGTGTCAAATTTGCAGATGACTGAAGTCGCAGTTTCTCTTTGAGTCTGGGTCCTGAATTTTTTTGCTGTAGGATGGCCACCTTAAGGTCTGCTATAGTGTGGCCAGGGAGGTTGAAGTGCTCTTCTACAGGGTTTTTGTATATTGCCATTCTTAATTATTGATTTGCGTCCATTTATCCTTTTTCCTACAGACTGTCCAGTTTTGCCGATGTACATAGCAGAAAGGGCATTGCTGGCATATGATGGCGCTATATTACATTTGGTGGATGTGCAGGTGAATGAACCGGTGATGGTGTTGGCTGGATCTGGTTGAGTCCGTGTGATGGTGTCGCTGGTGTAGATATGTGGGCAGAGTTTGGCATCGAGGTTGTTGCAGGATTGGGTTCCTGAGCTAGAGTTACTATGGTGCGGTGTGCCAGTTGCTGGTGAGAATACCAGCGACACACATCACAGGACCCATCACAGTTTCCTTCCAGCAACTTAACAGAAGTTCCTAGATCGCAGCCCTGATCTCATGGGAGACTTTAGATATCAGATACCCTGATATCTGCTGGGAGAGCAATACAGCAATGCACAGACAATCCAGGAAGTTTTTGGAAAGTGTAGGAACAATTTCCTGGTGCAAGTGCTGGGGAGGAACCAACTCCAGGGGGAGCTCTCTTGACCCTGCTGCTCACAAACGGGATAAGATTTAGTAGGGGAAAGCCAAAAGTGGATGGGAACCTTGGGGCAGTGACCATCGGAGATGGTTGAGTTTCAGGTATTCCTGGAATTAAAGAAGAAAGGGAGGCAGCAGAATGACAACCCTAGACTTCAGAAAAAAGCAGACTATTGACTCCCAAGGGAAATGATGGGCAGGATCCCTGGGAGAACAACATGATTGGGAACGGAGTCCAGGACAGCTGGCCTGTATTTTAAGAATCCTTATTGAGGTTGCAGTGACAAACCTGTCTCTACGTGTAGAAAGATAGTAAATTATGGCAGCAACCACTTTTTGGGCTTAACAGTGAACCTTGTGATTCTAAACAGCAAAAAAAGAAGCATCAAGAAGGATGGAAGCTGGACAAATGACCAGAGAGGAGTATAAATACTTGCTCAGGCTGCAGAGGAAGTTGAAATCAGGAAGGCCAAATCACACTGTGGAGTTGCAGCTAGCAAGGGGATTGTTGTAGGGGACTGCGAAAGACTGTGTTCGGCCTAGCATAGCTATTTCCACTTTCTTCGCGCGGCCTTGTAAAAGCGCCTGCTTTGCAAGTGCCAGTCATTGTAGGACATGTCATGCCAGTTATATTGCTTTACTGGTTGAAACTGAGTTTGTATTGGCCTTGCCAAAGGCAGGACATAGCTCTGGTCGGCAGTCCCTTTCTTGCACTATGTTGAAGTTTGCTTTGTATTGTATATAGATATAGCTGTATGCTCCCGGTCCCCGCCTTTGGACTCTGACCCAGGCCCGAGCTGAGCTTCCGGTGGCTGGGTTCCCTGCCTCGTTGACAGCAACGCCCGGAGTCCGCATTGCCGAGTGTGTCACGTTTACCTTCATTAAAGCCAATAACTCACGGTGTGTGTGGGCCTCGTTTGTTGCAGAGCACTCAGGGTAGGCCCGTAGCCTCCGACCGACGTTTACAGGATGTTTAAGAGTAACAAAAGAAGGGTTTCTTCAGGTATGTTTAAGCAAACAAGAAGCGAAGTCAGGGAAGGGGCCTGAACTCCTGCTTGTACACTGAGAAAACCCTCAGGTTACCTGTAAAATTGCCGTACTCTGCAAAGGGGAGGCACGGGCTACCGCCCGTCGACGCAACCCAGGAATAGGAGGATGGGAATAACAAGTGCTAAAATTTTGACGCTCTGTCATTCACAGAACAAGGCGAGCTCCCAGACGTGCTGCACTAGAGGTGACCAGCCTTCGTTTGCGAAGAAAGAATGTGAAAAGTGGTCGTGAGCACAAACATCCATGGGCCGAGATGCCTACTGGCCCGAGTAGTGCTAAAGGCGTTGGGTGATTGTGATGTCAAATAGCAGCATTGGCCTTATCTTGTGAAAAAATCATGGCGATTGGGGGCGGTCTCCGGATGACAGGAGAAAAAGGCTAATGTTGTGCCCATCTTTCTAAAAAAGGGAAGGAGGAGGAGATCCAGAGAACTACAAACAGCCAGTCAGCCCACGTCAGTCCCTTGGAAAATTCACGAGCAAAAGTCCTCAAGAATCAATTCTGAATGAGCACTTAGAGGAAAGGAAAGTGATTCAGGAACGTTCAGCTATGCATTCACCAATAGGCAGCAGAGTCATGCCTATTCCTGACTAAACCTAATGTGCCATCTGTATGATGAAACTGCAGTTCGTGGATGAGGGGAAGCAAGGGATTGGCGTTATTCCCTTGACTTTAGCAAAGCCTTTTGATATGGGTCTCCCACAGTATTCTTCCCTGGCAAGTTAAAAATATATGGGCTGGCATGAATGACTATCAAGGGTGGATTAGAAATCTGCTGATCAATAGGCTCAACAGGTAGTGATCAATGGTTCCATGTCTAGCTGACAGCCAGTATCAAGCGGAGTGCCCCAAGGATTGGTCCTGGGGCCGGTTTTGTTCAATATCTTCATTAATGATCTGGAGAATGGCATGGACTGTACTCTCAGCAAGTTTGTAGAGGACACTAAACTGGGAGGAGTGGTAGATACACTGGACGGTAGGGATAGGATACAGAGGGACCTAGACAAATTAGAGGATTAGGCCAAAAGAAACTTGATGAGGTTCAACATTGACAAGTGCAGAGTCCTGCACTTAGGATGGAAGAATCCCATGCACTGCTACAGACTAGGGACCAAATGGCTAGGCAGCAGTTCTGCAGAAAAGGACCTAGGGGTTACAGTGAATGAGAAGCTGAATATGAGTCAACAGTGCGCCTTGTTGTCAAGGAGGCTAATGGCATTTTGGGCTGTATAAGTAGGGGCCTTGCCAGCAGATCGAGGGACATGATGATTCCCCTCTATTCAACATTGGTGAGGCCTCATCTGGAGTATGTGTCCAGTTTTGGGCCCCACACTACAAGAAGGATGTGGAAAAATTGGAAAGAGTCCATCGGAGGGCAACAAAAATGATTAGGGGGCTGGAACACGTGACTTATGAGGAGAGGCTGAGGGAACTGGGATTGTTTAGTCTGCAGAAGAGAAGAGGATGGATCTAGACTATTCTCAGTGGTACCAGATGACAGAACAAGGAGTAATGGTCTCAAGTTGCAGTGGGGAAGTGTAGTGAGGCTAAATGGCCTCCCTCTGAGCAGGAGAGCAAGGGACCCCTACATGGCCCTTGGAAGGCGGAGCCTAGATCGCTCCCACCCCTTGCCAGAAGGACCGCGGTGTGGCCAGAAGTATAAAAGGCTGGTGCTGCAGCACAGTTTGGGGAGAGCCTGCAACGGAGGACGACAGTCAGCCTGTTCTCCAGAGGCTCCGAGAGGAACCTGCGCCTGGTTATTCCTGATCCCCAAGCGTGGACAAGGACTGACCTGGAGTATCCGCTGCCATTTACCCCGAGGAGTTGGAAGAGGCCTGGAGACTGCAGGTGCCAAACCCCAAGGAGGCAGGAAGTAGCCCAGGGGCAGCTCAGGAGCAGCCAGCTGCAGAGCCCGGCATGGCTCAGTTGGCGTGTTGTAACTGGATCCCTGCCGATGCAGGGGCAGCCAATCCTGCCCCTGCCAGGGCCCTGGGCTGGGACATGGGGGAATAGGGTGGGCCTGCATCCCCCTGCCACCGCACCCAGGTGGCTGACCCCCTACATGGTGCAAGGAGGCTCTAGCCCAGGACAGGAGCTTCCTTATCATTCACCTGTAAAGACTGTTTGCTCACTGGCTGCCTGGGTTCCATCCAGGCCAGGGCCTGCCCTTGAAGACTGGTTGGTTGTGTGCTGCTTGGGCCCCACCCAGGCTGGAGCCACTCCTGATAGACTGTGTTGAGGGGCTGACCACTTGAGCTACCCCAGCCCAGGCCGAAGCCTGGTAGCGATAGCTGATCTCTCAGCCCTATTGTGGGCCCCCGGCTACCCTGAAGACTCTGGTCTAGACCAGACTGGGCCAGCCAGAGTGGCCTCCCTCTGAGTAGGAGAGTGAGGGATTCCTACAGGGAGGTTTAGGTTGGATATTAGGAAAAACTTTCACTAGTGGTGAAGCACTGGAAAGGGTAAACCAAGGAGGTGGTGGAATCTCCTTCCTTAGAGGTTTTTAAGGGCTTAACAAAGCCCTGGCTGGGATGATTTAGTTGGTGATTGGTCCTGCTTTGAGCAGAGGGATAGACTAGATGACCTCCTGAGGTCTCTTCCAATCCTGATATTCTATGAGTCTGTGATCCCTCAGAATTTGTCTTTACAATTCAGCTGCCACTGCAGAAGTCTAATGCCAAAATAAATTCATTTATTTTGATACTCAATAAAATACAATATATATAACAATAAAGCTATTTAGAGAATGAATAAAAAGTATGATTCATAGAATCGTAGAGTTAGAAAGGACCACAAGGGTCATCTAGTCCAGTGGTTCTCAACCTTTCCAGACTACTGGACCCCTTTCAGGAGCCTGATTTGTCTTGCGTACCCCCAAGTATCACCTCACTTAAAAATTACTTGTTTACAAAATCACATATAAAAATACAAAAATGTCACAGCACACTATTACTGAGAAATAGCTTACTTTCTCATTTTTACCATATAATTATAAAATAAATCATTCGGAATATAAATATTGCACTTACATTTCAGTATATAGTGTATAGAGCAATATAAACAAGTCATTGTCTCTATGAAATTTTAGTTTGTACTGACTTTGCTAGTGCTTTTTATGTAGCCTGTTGTAAAACTAGGCAAATATCTAGATGAGTTGAGGTAGCCCTTGGAATACCTCTGTGTACCCCTGGGGTACAGTATCCCTGGTTGAGAACCACTGATATATTCTAACCCCCTGCCAAGATACAGGACTTGTTTTGTCTAAACCATCCATGACAGATGGCTGTCCAACCTCCTTTTGGAAATCTCCAGTGAAGGAGCTTCCACAACCTTCCTAGGCAGTCTGTTCCATTGTCCTATTGTCCTTACAGTTAAGAAGTTTTTCCTGAGAGTTAATCTAAATCTGCTATGCTGTAGTTTGAACCCCCTGCCTCTTCTCCTGCCCTCTGTGGCAAGAGAGAACAATTTTTCTCCATCTTTTTCATGGCAGCCTTTCAAGTATTTGAAGACTACTATCACGTCCCCCTTTAATCTCCTCTTTTCCCAACTAAACATACCCAGTTACTTCAGCCTTTGCTCATATGGCTGCATTCCATCCCTTTGATCATCTCTGTCACTCACCTCTGGATCCTTTCTCTGCATCCTTTCTATACACTGCTGACCAAAATTGGACACAGTACTCCAGCTGAGGCCCAACCTGTGCTGTACCATCACCTCCCGTGATTTGCATGCTATGCCTCTGTTAATGCAACCTGAAATTGCATTTGCCTTTTTTTTGCAACAGCATTGCATTGCTGACTCACATTAAGATTGTGATCCACCGCAACTCCCCGATCTTTCTCAGCAATGCTGCTGCCAAGTCAGTTTTCCCTCACTCTGTATTTGTGCATTTGGTTTTTCTTCCCTGAGTTTAGCACCTTACATTTCTCTTTGCTGAATTTCATTTTGTTGTCTATAGCCCAGTTCTCCAATTTATCAAGATCCCTCTGAATTTTAGCTCAAAGGTTGGCGCGCACACACACACACACACACACCCTCCCAGCTTTGTGTCATGTGCAAATTTGACCAGTATGCTCTCTATTCCTACATCCAGGTCATTAATAATGACGTTAAACAACACTGGGCAAAGAACAGATCCCTGTGGAATCCCACTTGAGACCTCCTTCCAATCTGACATCATACCATTAATAGTTACTCTTTGTTTGTGGTTGTTTAACCAAGTATGTATATCCACTTAATGGTGGTTCCACCAAGTCTGCATTTCTCCAGATTACTTATCAGAATGTCATGTGGGACTGTGTAAAAAGCCTTGCTGAAGTCCAGATATATTATGTCCACCACATTCCCCTTATCCACCAAGCCAGTTACCAGGTCAAAGAAGGAAATGAAGCTTGATTGACATGATTCGTTCTTCACTGCTACCTTCATCCTCCAGGTATTTGCAAACTGAGTGTTTTATAAATATAATTGGGGGCCTGATTCAACTCCCATTAAAGTCAGTGAAAAGATTCTCAGTGACTATAATAGGTATTGAATCAGGCTGTTGGTGAATTTAATATATATAGGCAGGTTGGAACACAGCCCCCAAATACCTTCTGTTTTATTAGTAGCCAATGAAGCTCAATACAGGGAAATTTATTAAACTGGAAAAGAAGACCAGAAAAGTGGTCTAGCTGCTGACTTTTCCAATAATTATATGCAGAGAGCAAGTTAAAGAGACCAACATTTATGACATATTCTGTAATGGAAGTAGGATTTGGACCTATGTGATTAAATTAGGTGTCCAAATAAATCTTAGAATCCTTTAATTTAATGAGCATGTCCCTGGAACCATAGGAATTGCACAGTTAAGGGAAGCAACTTCAAATTCACAAGAATTGTTTTAAGCAAAAAGAACTATTATGAATTCAGGATTTCCTAGTGCAATACTTTCAATATCAATAATTTATTCCATAACTAATGAACCAATTAATTCAGTTTCAAAACACTGAAATCATAGTAGCTGTAAATACTTAAAGTATGCCCAGGTGTTATCTGCATCATTATGGCACTGCAAACCATTAGCTGGTATAATACTTTCCCCAACAATAAGTACCTTCATGCAGACTGAAATCAGACCCATAGAGGAACACTAAGAAATCCCTGAAATAACTAGAGTCAGGCTGGAACAATAGTTCTCTCTACTGGTGTATCAGTATTAGACAGACCAATAGAGACTTCCAAATGAGCTGGAGGAAATTTATGGCTAGTATTAAATAGCAAGATAGCTGCAGACTGGTTGTGACAGGATCCCCAGGATATAGTCTGGAACCATGGGATCACTTTGCCCCCTTAACTCTCCAGCCTTGACAGTCTCATGATATTTTGCTAGTGACAAGCGGCAAACTCTACCAGGTACTGTTATCACTCAGTCATCAGCATTCAGAGACACACCCAGCTAGCAGTGAGCATCTTCCAAACTCACCTGTTTCAATAACTATACAGCAAAATCTCATAACTTTATACACAATAAAGATATACATATTTTGACAGAACAATGAGTTTCAGCAGATCATGACCTTTGTATGAAACATCACAACCATATACAAATGATGAATACGGAGGCTACAGGGTGCTATTTTGAGGTACAGTATGTCACACTGGTATAAGGAATTAAGTAATGCAACCAGAATGAAAAAATTAAGATCAATAGCATGCTGCACAATTACCATTCTCATAAATTTGAAAATAATGAAAAAGTAGACACAGAAAATCAATTCAATCCATGTGAATAGAAGTGAACTTAAAAAAAAGTAATTGAAGTCATTTTCAAACAAAATGGAAGGTAAGTGAGGGAAAGATTCCATTCACCTTTATTAAAGCAGGACTTTTTCCTGAGTTACTGCCTGACCCATCTCCCATTAAAGTCAACAGAAATCTTTCCCTTGACTTAATGATGAGATCCTGAGGTATTGCCAACATGCGTAAGTGTGGAAGATTCCTAGCCTTAGTAAGAAGGGAAGGTTCTGCCACTCATTTAAATAAATGGGAATATTCATGCAATAAAATATTACTGACTGTGAGTAAAGTAGCAAAATCTTACACTAAGAGACTAGGCATTTGGATTCAGTTGCTGAATAATTGATTTCATTATCACTGAATGGTGGAAAACCAGATAATCACATTATTAAGCCAACAACAAAAAACACCATTTATGATGCAACATTGTGAAAAATCTAATTAACATTAAGCATTTGCTGTCTGGAATGAAGAGATAATAAATTCTAAAAATTCTGATGGACAGTTTGCGCTTAAAATAGTAATGTTACAAAAATAATGGTACTTTACTTCACAGCATCTCTTCAGCTTATTATAGGATTCTTTATATCTTCTGTTACCTATCATCTCCTAGACTCCAAACATTGCTCCAGCTAATATACATCCCTCTCTTTTACACCAGCACTACCCTATGGACAACAGCTGTATATTTAGCTCTTGGGTCTAAAAAGCAATGCTATCAGAATGACGAGCTGAGTTACTGTGCTCTGTCAACTCTTCCATTCAGTGATTAAATTCAACAGGTTGGTTGGAAAAGGTAGAAAAAGCCAAATGGTTCTGTGGCTGGTAAAGAGTGGAAAAGGCAGATGCTTTAAAAAAAGAAAAGGATGCTATGCGCAATCAACGATGAGAACCCGAGGTGAGAGATGGCAATGTGTACTGGTGAGATGAAGATCACAATATCCATTTCCAAAGTCTTGCCCTTTTGGTCAGTAGGAAGAAGATTAAGTATGACATTATATGAAATAAAAATCTACTAAACTTTTTTGAAAGTGGATATTCAGAAGCCTCAACATGAATATTGTCTGCTGCCTCGGTGACTTAAGAACCAGTGGGAGTGAGTTATAAAAGTCAATACATTTGTGTTAGACAAGCAAGATGAGAAAGTTTCCAAATAGGAAAGTACATGTATTGCTCAAATGTAAAAAAAGGCAATTTACAAGAGGAAAAATTCAAAAGAATTCATGAAAACAAATAGCCACATTCAAGTCACTGCAACCAGAGAAGAGAGAAACATAAAGAAAGAATGACCAGACAAATACGTCCCTAACAGATGGCACTACCTAAACAAGTAACATGGCAACCAACAATATAGATTTTGAAAAAACATTTAGGTAATTATGTATCAGATATTAATTTTATTCCAAATCTTGCAACATCTTTGTCGTTTGGTGCAGGTGTTATTATAGAAAGTTGCTCTGGCAGGGAAGAGAAAAATTATTACTTGGTCTAGCCTGGATGGACTTCATGGTTCTATGAAGAGACATGAAGAGAGACCTATATTTATGTATTAAGGTGCAGTAAACAGAAAAATATCATCTCAGATTTAGAGTAGCACTTGAGTTCTAAGAAGATAGTTTACAGTGTGATAGTGAAACAATCCTTTCTGCACAAGGTACCATATAGCGATAGAATTCTGCAATACTGTGGCTTGTCATATATTTACCAAACCATAAGCTATTACATGGAGGCAATTGTACTAGTATCACTTAGGTTTGACGTGGTCTGAGAAAAAATGTTGCCTTTTGGAATCAGACTGGTGCAAGTCTGCATAGCTCCACTGACTTCAGCAGAGCTATGCTGATTTACACAATTGGCTCATGGTACAAAGCAGAGTCACAAATCAATTAAGCTTTTATTTAGTCCCACTGTTTTTCACAGTGGAAGCAGTCATGATATATATCCACAGCTGAATGCTGATCAGTGCGAGGGTTGCAAGCAGGGCCCTACGTTCTCTGCAAATCCTCAGCTTCAGAGTTAACCACAGATTCTACCCCAGAAGAATTTGGCTTCAAATTGTAGGCTGTCATTTTAAAATAAATTTCCAGATCTTTAAGTTGTATTGGCTTTTCTATGGTGCTCATCACTGTAGTAACTGAACAGCTCACATATAGTAACAACTTTATCCTACCAACCCCCTTATGAGGTAGGGAAATATCATTACTCTCATTTTAAAGATTGGGAACCAACATAGAAAGAAATTAGATGATTTGACCCAGATCTTCTGATTCCTGGGTGTATTAATCACATGATGATTTTCCTTCTTTAGAAAGCCTTCGCAATATTTACCATTTCTTAGCTGCTAAAGTGTTATCTTCATGAATCTGCCAAAGGTTTACCCAAAGCAATAGCTCCAAGGGTGTGAACTGCCTATGTTCATTTCAATGAGGTGTTGATTCTGAAACCTAATGGTAACAAGTTAGGTCTCCAAACTATTTAACTTTTGATCATTTTAGCAGACAAAACCAACTGATGTGCTTACCCACTGTTGCTTGAAGGGGAAGTTGCGCCTTGGAGCAGCTGGTTGATGTCAAGGATTGAAGAAGTCAGAGTGAAGTAAATTTTAAAACTCTCCAAAATTCGTATTTGTCACATAATATCAATATAAGCATCATGGCAGTTCCAATTTCTGCAGAATCTAAGCTTTTTTCTACCACTTATGGTTAGATCATGAACTGAGTGATGATAAACCAATGTAAAAGTTGTCTTCTTGAGTCCTCAGACAGCATACAACAATTATTGTAAAAAAGAAGAAAACTGCATTCATTCATCTCAATTATATGTTAACTCTTAAAGGGACAGATTTTTTTTAAATCACACTTCAAAGGTTTTTTGTTGTTTTTTTTTAAAATAACTTGTTACAAGTAACACCCAAAATTAACATGTCAAAGAATAGAAAATGTTTTCTATATATTTTTCCAGTTTAGTGAGTGTATGTGGCAGCACTTTCTCTATAGTCAGTTTCACTGTTTACCTGGTAGACTGAATCATTTTCATTTATTTGTGTGATTCTTTCACACAGCAATAGGAAGAGGAAAAATGTTTGAAGTAATAGGAAAAAATATTATTAAAAAAAATACAAAAAATTGGCAGAAGGATGTAAGATTAGCACCTGAAACTATCTAGCCCATTTCTTGAAATTTGACCAGATTTCAACCTTTTAAACCCAATGACAATTAAGAGACAAATTTTAAAGTAATTTAGGTGAGCATCTGTACATCTAATTTGCACAATTACCAAAACTGTGTGCACAAATCAAGTAACTGCAAGCCCAAATAAACAAAAAGCAGAAACAGCAGAGGTACTAGAAGTATCTAGTATAGTTTTCCTCACTGAGTGATTCAAAATGCAACAATAACTTTACTGTCAAAGGATTTGTTACTATATATGGGACACATTCTACTTTGGTCTTTGCATAAACTTCCCGTTGTTTCCAGTGAAAGGTGTGCTGTGAATAGCACAGTGGTCACACTAAATAATATCTATTCGTTTCAAAGTTTTTGTTGGTACTTCCCATATAGGAGACATCCCTTTAAAATATAAAGCCCTAACTTTATAAATCTGGCCCAGGGGTCTTAATTAAATAAGTAATTTGACCCTCTAGACAGAAGGCGGTTTAGCACCCCTATTTTAGATCATCCAATTGGTGCCCCGGAAAGTGATAGCCAGACGAGCTTAAAACAGCTAAATTACCATGATAAGCTGTTCAGAGCAGGTACAGTCTCTCTCTTCCTGTAGACCTGGATAGCATTCAGCACAGATGGGGTCCCTGTTCTGATTAAAGTCTCTCAGTGTTACTGTAATACCAATAATAAATAATTTATGCGGCATTCTAAATAAAGGTAAATTATGGATCCATCTGTGCAGCCACATAATACCAATATACATGAGGCCCTACCTATAATTTACCTAAGATGTCCCAGATGTATGATAGATTCAAACATCACAGTGAAATGGCTGTATATTACAAAAATTGAGGAGCAGCTGAATTAGCCCACCTGCATTGTTTTCTAATGTGACTTTTCAATCTGAAAATAAAAATGGTAAATCATGTCTATAAGATTCCAAGCACATCTGCTTTTTGGTATCATGTTAAACTTCTAAAATAATGGGATTCATACTATCTAGTGATAGACACTATGAAATTAAATATAGGCATCTTTATCTGTCTAAAGTACCTGAAAAGCCAAGTGTATGCTTTGCCTGAGTAAAATGCTGTTACTCAAAAGCATAATTCTTTTCTTTTTATTCAGTCTAATACTCTTCTCAGGCAAGCAAGAATATTAGTCTAGTTCAAGGGTTCTCAAACTTCATTGCACCACAACTCCCTTTTGACAATAAAAATCACTACATGAACCCAGGATGGGGGACTGAAGCTTGAGCCCGCCCAAGGCCCGCTGCTCCAGAGCAAGGGGGGCAAAGCCAAAGCCTGAGCCTCACCAGACCAGGCAGGGGGGCCAAAGGGCTTCAGCCCTGGGTGAGGGGCCTGTAACCTGAGCCCCACCACACAGGGATGAAGCCCTCAGGCTTTTCAGCCTCGGCCCCAAGTGATGGGGCTTGTGCTTCAGCCCCAGGCCCCAGCAAGTCTAATGCCAGTCCTGGTGATCCCATTAAGTGGGGTCATGACCCACTTTGGGGCCCCGACCCACAGTTTGAGAACAGCAGGTCTAATTGGACCTACATAATACAGGAGAACCACATCAGCATCAGCTCTTTTTTGTGGATTTTTCTTATTATCTGTTAGGGCTGTCCATTAAGTGCATTTAACTCAGGCGATTAGCACTATTAAACAACAGAATACCAATTGAAATGTATTAAGTATTTTGGATGTTTTTCTACATTTTTATATATGGTAGATTATATTGTGTTGTAATTGAAATCAAAGTGTATATTATTCCTGATTACAAATATTTGCACTGTGAAAGAAACAAAAGAAATAGTATTTTTCAATTCACCTCATATAAGTACTGTCCTACAATCTCTGTGTCATGAAAGTGCAATTTACAAATGTAGACTTTTTTTTATTACATAACTGCACTCAAAAACAAAATAGGAGATAACATTGTAAATAAGAGGAGGGCAGTGTTAACAGAAAGTGAGAAGAGGCATTTGCATGGCACTTTTGTAGCCAGAACTGCAAGGTATTTATGTGCCAGAGATGCTAAACATTCATATACCCCTTCATGCTTCGGCCACCATTCCAGAGGACATGCTTCTATGCTGATGACACTCATTAAAAGAATAATGCATTAACGCAATTTGTGACTGAACTTCTCGGGGGAGAATTGTATGCCCCTGCTCTGTTTTACGTGCATTCTGCCATGTATTTCATGTTATAGCAGTCTCAGATGATGACTGAGCAAGTGTTGATTTTAAGAACACTTTCACTGTAGATTTGACAAAATGCAAAGAAGTTACCAATGTGAGATTTCTAAGGATAGATACAGCACTCGACCCAAGATTTAAGAATCTGAAGTGCCTTCCAAAGTCCGAGAGGGACAAGGTGTGGAGAATGCTTTCAGATGCTTAAGAGAGCAACACTTCAATGCGGAAACTGCAGAACCCGAACCACCAAAAAAGAAAATCAACTTTCTGCTGGTGGCATCTGACTCAGGTAATGAAAATGAACATGCATCAGTTCGTACTGTTTTGGATTGTTATCGATCAGAACCCATCATCGGCATGGACATATGTCTGCTGGAATGGTAGTTGAAGCCTGAAGGGACATATGAATCTTTAGCGCATCTGGCACGTAAATATCTTGCGATGTTGGCTACAACAGTGACATGAGAACGCCTGTTCTCATTTTCAGGTGATATTGTAAACAAGAAGCGGGCATCATTAACTCCTGAAAATGTAAACAAACTTGTTTGTCTGAGTGATTGGCTGAACAAGAAGTAAGACTGAGTGGACTTGCAGGTTCTCAAGTTTTACACTGTTTAATTTTGGAATGCAGTTATTTTCTGTGCATAATTCTACATTTGTAAGTTCAACTTTCATGATAAAGAGATTGCACTACAGTACTTGTGTTAGATGAATTGAAAAATACTATTTCTTTTGTTTTTTACAGTGCAAATATTTTTAATAAAAATAAAGTGAGCACTGTACACTTTGCATTCTGTGTTGTAATTGAAATCAATGTATTTGAAAATGTAGAAAACATCCAAAAATATTTAAATAAATGGTATTCTATTATTGTTTAACAGTGTGATTAATTGCACGATTAATCTTGATTAATTTTTATAATCGCTTGACAACCCTATTATCTATATATTATATGTTAACATTAATAACTTAA
The DNA here is from genome assembly GCF_003597395.2 of Chelonoidis abingdonii. Lineage (NCBI taxonomy): Eukaryota > Metazoa > Chordata > Testudines > Testudinidae > Chelonoidis > Chelonoidis abingdonii. The sequence goes on from NC_133770.1 coordinate 42,046,528, forward strand.
TGAAGAACCTTCAACTAAATCTTTCCTTCATTTCAAAGCTCATAAAGGATCTAAAGTTTTCATTTTCTCATTACTTTTTACAAGATAATAGTTAACAAAATCTTTACCGTCTTTTAGCATTGCAACCTGTAAATCCTTTTCCTTTCTTTTCATCTTCAGTGATGCCTCTGAATGATCTCATGCAGTAGTTGGCATATGTCTGCCCTTTAAAAATTGCCTGTGGAGCAGGAAGGCAGAAACTTGATAAGATGTTTAAATTACTGGCCTTTGTTAAGTTAAAAGGTGCTCTATCTTTTCCACAACATACTGCTAATGTTGTTTGGGGAAGAATACATGTAATGGAAATTACAGAGATGCAATCAGCAGTAGCAGCAATATGGTATAGAATCACTTTCCTATCAACAAGAAAAAGTGATTTTAGCATGGCATGGACTGAAGCTTTCCCACAATTTATTAAACTAGTTAGAGTTTTCACTCACTCCTGTCTTAGCACAACCAGAAATAAAAGAGATAACAAAACATTAAACAACATAAACCCTGCGCTTTGTCATCTGACCAATTTGTGCTTTGTGAGGACTTAAGAGAGAAGGATCCAATCATATGCTACTTCGGACATTCACCATACCATTCTAAATTAGAACTTTTGAGGATCAGAACCGAAAGTAGCATACAAATATTGGGCATGAAGCTATTCCAAGTCGCATAATTTCCTTTGTCTTCAAGCAGAGCAGGATTTTGGACCTACTTCTTATATCAAAGAGATATGTTTTGACTGGGGCATAAAAACACCAAGAAGTTTAGATTTGGACACAGCAAGTTAGACCTTTCAATGCTCCTGGGACTTATATAATTTATGTAGATAGATATGGAAATAGATATAGATATCTATATGTGTGTGTGTGTCTATGTCTGTGTGTACACAAACACAGGCTACAGAGGGCCCAGAAACATGTCTAAATAAAACAAAGCCCTGCACTGAAGTGACTCAAGTGGTTTTGTCAGCCCTCTCCAGCTAGACGCAAAACCATCTGAAATAATCCAGTGGACCCCTCTGTTGCACATCACACAAAATTCCAAAAAGTTTCCATGATTACAGCCATTTAAGGCTTCATTTTATATTTATCGCTTAACACAATGTCAAAGTTCACATTCAAACTGTGATTAAAGATTTTATAGAGTAGGAATATTTGATTCAACAGTGGGATTTGATAGACACATACTTGTGGCTCTTTTTGATAGTGATGCAAATAAATATTGTGGCAAAGCCATGGTTATCTAGGAAGTAGGGAACAAATCGTTTTTAAAAGGTCAAATCTGATGCACAGCTTTATTCAGAACTAAATAACCTCCCAGATTAAAAGGCAGTACTTAAGAACTTCCCATACTTTTTTGTTTCTTAAGAGGAGAGCTCAGTTTGCAGTAAAATATGCACATTCACAACAAGATGAGGACATTAAGGAAAAAAATGAACAAACAGTAGACAAATTGTTAACTCTTTAGAGTGGATGTAGTTTTACTGAAAATGCTTTATTTTAAAAATCAGAGGAGCTGGAGGTTTACAAAGCAATACCAGCCTTGGTCTCTCTAACACGTACTTAACATTTTTAATTGATATTTTGTATTTGTACCGCTGTCCTCATTACCTCCTCATTGAAGGCAAGTTTGCAGCCCCCACAGCTCCTTATCACAGTTGAATTCTGTTGCACTCATTGTCCTCAGTAAAGTGAATGGGAATTTTAGCATTGCTTCTGCTGTACCACTCAGAGGATTTCTTAGATGGCATATTTCAGCACACACTTCTCCCGTGGAACCCCTCCAGACTGATCGGAGCCAACAGGACTTAGGATCAGATCATCATAACCCTGAGCACTTTTAAGGAGCTGGAGGAAGGGTAGAACAATTTGCAGGTGAAAACATGCCTGTTACTGTTACCATCCATATGCCCATTTCAGAACACCAGGGGAGAAAGAGCCACTAGTGATATCTCCCATAGAAAGAGAGGAGGAGACATTGATCAGATCCAGGTCCCTCAATATTCGAACTGTGAGAACTATTGAGGGCTGCAGAGAAGAACCCAAAAAATTTGTGAAAGCTTTTTGTATACAACCAAACTTTTGGGCACTTACCCAAGACTGAATTGAACCATTTGAGATTTAACAATCTGCCCATCTTTAAGTGTGAGTAGCAGAACCAAGAATAAATGAAATATTAGCCTCATAAATGAATGGAAAGAAAATTAAAAGCCAATTCACTGCCCATTAAAAGAGTGACTATCTTTTTATTAACAGAACTGGTGGTGTAGGAGTTTCAGTAATTCCACTCAGAGCAGGAGAAGCAATTGCAGCCTGGGGATGATTACATCTAGAAAGATAGTAATCATTCCTTTCAAAGCCTTTCACTAAAGAGCATAGCAATAGGATGAGTCACCTTACTCTCCAATGGCAAATATGATTATGGAGTTCTTAATGTTAATGTTGTTATTCAGGGAGATCAATTTTTTTCAGAACACCAGATCAGTAGATATGGAGGATACATTTTATTCAAATTCAACCCATACACAGACCAAAGTAAAGTTCTATGGACAGAATAAGTTATGCAGTAACTTACACACTATGACCTCTTTGCAGTTAGTGTGCTCTCTGGATGTAGGGGCTTCAAGAACAGCTTAGAGTTAGGGGAACCATGCTGTCCAAGAGCAGGTAGAAGTTAACAGGGCAGATAGCAGTGTGGAGGCAAGAGACCTGTGTACAGAAATGCCTTGCCTCCAGAGGCTCTTGGCTTGGCCACAAGCTACTTCATGAGGAGATGAAAGAGATGAGGTGCCAGTCTGTGTCCTGCCAGGGAAATTCAGAGGAAACATCACATTAAACCTCTGTTTACATGTCATTGTGAAAGTTATTCTGCACAGAGGAGATGTCCTCAGTTTTCACGCTGTGTGTACTCTAGCAAAACTCCTGTTGGCTTTACTTGCCAAATTACAGATACTGGGGAAACTGATTAAGAACCTCAGAGCTTGCCCACTGTCAGGCCTTGTACCTCAAATATATATATATATGTACTATCCTCTCCTGATGTTTTAGTCTACACTGCCTGGCAAGGTAATCAGCTGAATGTGTAACCTACTGTGCATTATGGCAACTGTCATATTGTAACTATGCAATTTGAGAGAAAGATCTCCTGATGTGATGTGATGGGATGGGAGGGAGGAATATACAGATGTAAACAACACATTCTTAGCACTTCTACAGCACTTTTCAACCCCAGCTCTCTCAGCACTTCACAAAGGCCACAGAGAGTAACAGAGCAAATCAGTGGCAGTGCAGGGAGTAGACCCCATTAATACAATGAGGATTTTAAATTCAGACACACCACTGTAAATATGTTTCTATTTATCTTACTCCGGAGAAGTGGTCAAGCAACTGTTTGCAGCTTTTAACAAGTATTAAATATTCACTTGCTGTGGAAAATCTACTCACCAGACAGGGGAAATAGAAAGAAAAGGAAAACATGCTTTATTGTTTCTTTTCTGTCTATTGCCTCGATAGCTATTCTTCATTGCTAGCAACAGCAATTTCTTAGAACAATACAAAATGCAGATAAAATCTCTAACGTGACATGTTAAGAAATAAGATTCCAGCAATCTCACTTTGCATTCTAATCTGTAAAATTACTTGGGCTTCAGGAAGCATTCATCTCTAGCCATTTGAATTAAAGCCAAAAACTGAAAGTTGCACTTTAAAGATTTTTTTTATTTGAGTTTTATTGTAAGAGAATGTGGAATTGACTTCTGCGTATCACTAATTTATAGGGTAAATATAACCTTGCATTACAGCAAACCCACAGGCCTATACACTGCCCTCAATCTGTGGCAAAGCTTCCTCTGACAAGAAGTCAGGAAGCATTTGTGCAGAGAGAGGGTATATTATGCGATGCATACTGTGGAGAACTAGGAAGTATCAATTTCATTTTGTATGAATATTGCTGTGACGTTCCCCTCTGGTGTTATTCGGAATGGTGATCTGCTAGATCACTCCAGTCCTTGACTCTGGAAGCCAGCCTGACGCTGCTCTGCTGTGAGAGCTCCCACTCCTGGGCTGTTCATGCACAGCCTCTGGAATGTAAGCTGTTCCTTAGATTGTGCAACCAAATGACACTAGCTAATATCTCCAGTCCCTAGGAACCTCCATCTTGCAGTGTCCAGTTATGCTTGCTGGACGCTGCAAGCTTATATAAGTTTGACAATTTAACAAAGAAATTGATATGTACCAGGTTTGTTATCCCAAGGGGAGTCTCTGACACGCTTCAAACCAAACACACTGTTTCAGGTAGAATAAACAAACAGATGTATTAACTATAAAGATAGATTTTACGTGATTATAAGTCAAAGCATAACAAGTCAAATTTGGTCAAATGAAATAAAAGCAAAACACATTCTAAGCTGATCCATTTTCGATGCCCTTACAAACTTAGATGCTTCTCACCAAAGGCTGGCTGGTTGCTCTTCAGCCAGGCTCTCCTCTTTAATAAGCACTTCAGTCAATTAGTGGTGGTGGTGTCTATAGATGTAGGTGGAATAGAAAGAGCATGGCAAATGTCTCTCCTTTTATCTTCCCTCTTCGCTTTGCCCCTGCCCCCTTCAGAGTCAGGTGAGCATTACCTCATCGCAGTCCCAAACTGACCAAAGGAAGGGAGAGTCTAACAGATTTTTTGTTGCTGCCTAGGCCAGTGTCCTTTGTTCCTGTGAGGCTGGGCTCGGTTTGTCCCATACTTGCCCTGTTGAGGTGTGAACTGCCTCTCTGTTTTTCGAGAGTTTTTGCCTGGGCTTATTTTAAGCCACAAGGATATATTTTCAGCATCATAACTACATACATGAAATTATAACATAACTATAACATTACTGTAACAATTACTATAACAACCATGCTCAGTGCATCATGAGCCTTCTGAAGATACCCAACATGCCATTGGATACCACACAATCATTTTATAGAGATGAACATTGAAGTGTAGGGTGTTCCTCTGAGGTACAGAGCATCACAGCTGTGCATGCCTCTCTGTTTGTTAATGATGGGTTTCTTGCTATGGAGTTAGGTCAAAAGAAATTGTTAAAGAAGCCAAGTAGAAAAGGTGAAACAATGGCCAAAAATGGATCCAAGGATCCCACCACAAAGAGAAGTGGAGGCGTGGACTTGTCACTTGACAGGGATGTGCTCTGCAGACTGGAAAAACAACTCAGAAAGGGCAGCCTACTCCAGGTTACACGTGATTTAAATAGTCATAGCCTAACCCTGGTACTCAAGAGTTCTAGGATCTATTCTTATTATATGGCCCCATTAGGGACTGGCACTTACTGCCATTTGAAATCTAAATAAATACATGAGCTCTATCACGTAGGACAGGGCAAAGGATATCTTTAGGTTCCCCAGAATTCTGCTGCAGAAGTGGGGCCCAGCTGCTTGTTTCTTTCAACACCAGGAATCAGTTTACATCACTTTATTTCTTCAGAACGCTCCTCAAGAAAAAGGGCTAGAGGTTTAATTAAAAGCAGATTGTCCTTTGTGGGATCCAGATGTTGGAGCTGTAAAAAGAAGCTAGTTCAAGAGCCTCCTCTTGTTTATCAGTGCTTATTCCTGGAGTGACATTCCACTCCCAATGCACCAGAACCCTCCCTGATTCAGATAATTGCTCATCTGCCCAGCTGAAAATCCCCCAAGTCAGTCAATTGCTCCCTCTATACCCCAATAATAAAAGAAAAAATGTCTGGATCTTCTAGTGCATTTCATCTTATCAGTTTGTCTGGCAGCTTTTTGTATCAAGGTCTCACTTTAACATCACAGAGCACCCCAACGGTGCTTAAGCAATGAATAATAATGTGAATCAACATCTGCGTCCATGGCCTGCAGAAGGAGTGAATACTAGGTTGTTGTTGAACTCATCTTTCACAAGATAGTGCATTGCTTCCTCTGCTCAGCCATCAGTGAATCCATCTCAGTGGAAATAATGATATTGTAGAGCTCTTAGACCAGGGGTAGGCAACCTATGGCGCGTGTGCCGAAGGTGGCACGCGAGCTGATTTTCAGTGGCACTCACACTGCCTGGGTCCTGGCCACCGGTCTGGGGGTCTCTGCATTTTAATTTAATTTTAAATGAAGCTTCTTAAACATTTTAAAAACCTTATTTACTTTACATACAACAATAGTTTAGTTATATATTATAGA